>NC_056732.1:1499132854-1499327854 GCF_019279795.1 Protopterus annectens | reverse complement strand
GGAAAGAATGGATGAGAGAATGCCACTCTTTCAGATCACACAACTGGACCTCACTGTACCACTCACTTCTCACTAGAGAAGGAATGTATGGACAAAGTCGGATCCACAGGCAGGAACAAATGGGTCAGAGGACTTTTTCCAAGCTCAGAGGATGCCTGACTTTCACCTCAGATGGAACAAATTTGTGAATCAGGTGAAGGTAGAGGAGCCATTAAATAGGTCCACTGGAGAGGAAAAACAAAAGGACAACAAACACAGAAAAAAAAACTAACCATTCATACTACAGACCAGTCACAGAAATGAATTCAGGCAGATGCTTCTTATAACTGACATGCTAATATACTCTCGGAGTAGCTCACATCGTCAATGGTATGTTTAGTAGGATAAAAAAGATAAAGCTCAAGAGAAAACAAAACTTACAAAACTATAGGGTGAAGGGAAAATTAAATCAAAGCAAGTTGTGAGTAAGTGGGCATCGGGGCGGTGTAGTCCTTCATCGTATATCACATCCTCTTCATCTTTTTATAAGATGAATAATGATAATGGTGCTACATTAAAAGAAAAGCAGTCTAGTAGTCCCTTTAATTTACCCACATCTCTATTCAGTTCTGTTAATTGATTTCACCAGTATCTTACCCCTCTGTATCATTCCTCTATTCAGCCTCCAAGTTGCCTCTCCAAACAAACACACTTTCTATTATTTGACAACCATAACTGAACCCACACATATTCTATCACATCCAGCTTATCAGACAGATGATATCCTGGTTACACTACCTGTTTTGGTATAAATGAACAGACTTCCTGTCTGATTTACTATTCTTATATTCTACCCATGCTGATATGGCCATGTGCTACAATTCATGCCTGATTCTTCCTTGCACTGCATTTGTTTGCTGAAGGATTTTGGCTCCAAGGTATTTGTTTGTTTGTTTACTTACTGGTTTTGTTTACAGGGAGAGCCTCATTGTTCAGGAGACCCCTTTTCGGTGGAGGCCCAGGGAGAAAAGCTCCACAGAAATACACTGAAAGACACAAACTGAAAAAAAAAACTGTAACACAATTTCTCACTTAACACAGAGAAAAAATAGATTCTCATGCAAATACAAAGGAACACAGAATAATACATCAAAAATCATCTTTGAGAAAATTGTTTCTGTGTAGTATTGAAATATTACAGTAAAATATTGAAAAACTAACAGTTCTAGTTTACAGTATGAATAACACGGGAGTAGTAATACTGTATTAAGACAGAATTTGAATAAACTGAAATCAGTTAACTTTAATAACTATGTAACTTGCTAACTGCCTAAAACCTGTAAGCAATAAAGTGCTATGAGTAGTGGCAGCAAAGTCATCAGAAAGTCAGTCTACAACTTAAACAGGGCAGAAAGTGGCTAAAGATAATTTATCTGAGAGAGAGAGGGAGAGAGAGATGAAAGAAAAGTGAGAAGAGAAAAAAAGAGTTAAAGGAAGACAGTTGAAAATTAAGAGCAGATAAGGCAGTATAGAAGCTGCAGAATTAATTTAGAGAGTTGTATGATCACTTCTACTTCTTGTTTTAGTCTCCAAAGAATCCGTCTCTGTCCATCTTGCACTGGCTATAAACCTGTAAAGGGGAAATACATCTTTCACTGGTATTAATAAATCTGACTCACCACCATATCCTGTTGGTTTTGCTGTACACCTTGCTGCAAAGACCTAAGACCTGACTCAGCTGTTGCTAAGAACTCAAAAGACTGTACATCAGATGCAGTTCTAATCTATTCCCTCTTCTCTTGTAGTGTGTTATGAGGACTCTATTAACCTGTGCATTATCTTACTGCTGTTCTAATGGAGAAATACACCTGTCAAACCGCAAAACATAACTAGTCTTGTCTTTTACCCTGTAGTTTTTTTTTCAAACTTTTCTCCTTTCTTTTAACTTTAGTGTAGATTTGTATGTAATCAGAAAAAGTCATGATCCCGAACTGGTACTACCACAACTCTCAACCTTGTAGTGCAAGAAATCTGGACAAAGCCTGACAAAATGGGAGAAGGCCCAAAAACAGAGACAGACTTTAAATATCGTTCTTACAAACTTAGTTGCTAGAGTAACAGGGCTTGTTAACATATATTTTCTTAAGAATTTAAAGTCTGAAATTGAAATGAATGTCATTACTTAGTGACTTGAGTCATTAGATCATCACAGTGATTTACAAGAAAGCCACCAATTTTATGAGAAACAGACCAAAAACATGAGGCTAAAATCTGGACATTCTGTGAAAATCTGGATTGCTACTAAAAGGAACCTTAAAAATGTCGGACTTGCAACAGAAACATGTACGGAATAATGTTGCTGTCTGTGCTGATCAATTAACTGCAATGTCCATTCTTGACAGTTAGGGATAAACCAAGTTTACCAAATCAGCAACATTTCTGTTAATGTTTATTCATGGACACATCATTATCCTTTTATTTCAGCCTAGTAAGGTTTAATACAGACAAGACACATAATGACTGGATCATACTTCCACTGGAAGTTACAAATGAAGTGCTGTTGTAAATCCTATGTGTTCCATATTTTAGATGACTTGGAACAAGTATGCCCCTATCTTCTGTTTCAAGGATACAAAACACATAAATAAAGTCACTACACACACCTGCTTAAAACTGAACTACTCAAAACACTTCCATGGTGATTTCTACAAACAGAGGGAAAAACATGATGGCAGTTAAAGAATTTCTGGCCCTCATCTTCTCAATTCTCCAAGCTACTGGATAGACTATGGCCTGTACTTAACAGCTTATATATATTTGTAACCTTCAGAAGTGCCTGACCTATGTGTTCATGAATTTCCTCAGTAGCAGCTTTGAGTCCAATTTGTATATAGTTCACCTGTAAACACCTGACCTACTTACTCCATTGAGTCTCACTGCATGCTAGCTCCTCCATCCCAGCTTGTACGTCAGCAATCAGACTGATCCTACTCTACATACCCTCTTTTAGGGTGAATAAAATTCACAAACCTTTAATGCAGTATGTTGAGCTATCAACAGATCAGTTTATAGGTTCATAGGTTGGTACTAGGCTATCGGCTCTAGGGCCTATACAAGTCTAGCCATAACAATTCCCTGGCTATTTCTTCCCACAGTATTTACTTCCCTGGAACCCTGGCTAGCAGGGCAACTGACATGATCCCCGGGGTGAATTTCCTATCTCCCATCCAATCATCAAGGTTCATTTTGAAGAGGGCCAAAGAGGCGCTCTGCTTGACATGTATGGGCAGTCTATTCCAGAGTTTGGGGAGTCTCTGGGTCAGGAACCTATCCCTCCAGCATGTTTTGTGCATTGTGATGACAAGGTTTAGATCCCTGGAGTGTGTGTCTCTGAGGGATTGGGATTTCTTTAAGTCTAGCATGTCCAACAGCTCTGGGTTTGACAAGGACTTGTATGTTAAGCAGAGATCACCTCTGAGTAGACGATATGCAACAGAGTATAGGTGGAGTTTTTTTAGATGGTCAGCATAGGGCAACTGCTTTAGGTCTGTGATTCTTATAGTGAGGTATTTCTGCAGCCTTTCCAATTGTTGCAGATGTCTTGAGAGGTACATACCAAACGGGGCGTTGTATTCTATAATGGGTCTAATGAGGAATGAGTTCAGTGGATCAATGACCACCTTTTTTCTGGATGAAAAGCCCTTAGTGATGAGATGTGCCACATAGAAGGATTTCCTGACTGTTGTGGCGATGTGGTTATCGAAGGTGAGACAACTGTCCACCTGTGTCCCTAAGTCTCATCACACTTTCGGTGTTTAGTGTACTGCCACCTATGTGGTAATTCACGGTTACATGTTTTTTCCCAAAGGGGATAACTATATATTTCTTGGCACTGAGCTTGTGCCCATGGCTCTGGCACCAAGCATCTTTTGTAAGGCCCTTTTGTAGAATATCCACATAATTTGGGGATTCAATAATGGCTCCCAGTTTGCAATCATCTGCGAACTTTGTTAGCCAGAGTCCCTTAGTGTTGCCCTGTACTTCAGAGAAGTAGATGCCAAACAAGAGCAGTCCCAGGACTGAACCCTGAGGTACTCCACTTGTCACTTGTCTGGAGCTGGATTTGGAGTCAGCTACTTTTACAGTGTGGGTTCTATCAGTAAGCCAGTGACATAGGGATTAATGCCCAGCTTAGTAAGTTTATCTATGATTCCAGAGTGGGGGATGGTGTTGAAGGCCTTGGCGAGGTCCAGATAGGTTGTGTGGACCACCTTACCCTTGTCCACAGCTCTGGAGACTGATTTGAAGAAGTCAATCAGGTTCAGGAGACAAGTTTGGCCCTTCACGAACCCAAACTGCATGGGGGTCCACTGTTTGAAGGTTGTTTATAAGTTCCATGATAATATGTTCCATGGCCTTGCAGATCAGGCTCGTCAGACTGATGGGGCTCCAAGGTGGATCCCCCCTTGTGGAGTGGGTTAACTGTAGCTGTGCACCACTCAGTGGGCACGAAGCCTGAGGTGAGGCTATGATTAAATATGACACTTAGGTGAGGTACCAGTTCATTTTGTAGTTCATGTAGTACACAGTCTGGGATGTCGTCTGGTCCAATGAATGCTGTTTTCTTAGCTTTGTAGAGTGCATTTTCTACCTGTGTGGCTGCTATTACCGGAATTTGGCAATATTTCGGTATTGAAATGGGCCTTTAGGGGGTGAGAGGAGGGTGAAGTTTGCACTGAATCGATCTGCCAGGACATTGGCAACATCCTTGGGATCAGTATATTTAATGCATTCTGTTGTAGCTCAGAGCAGATCTGAGCATTGCCATTTAGATTCTTGACATAGCTATAGAATGCCTTATGGTTGTCTTTGGAGATTCCAATGTGTTGCAGATTTGAGTAACTGACCTTTGAGGAGATGGGATGGTTTCTATGTATTAATGGCTGCTGAACTAGGCATAAACCCTTACATAACTCACTGGATTGCCAGCTGGCTCACAGACAGGACCTAGGAAGTCAGGATTGGTGAGATCACCTCCACTAAGAGACTGGTCACCAGTGTGGTACCTCAGTGCTGCATGCTGGGACTGCTCCTATTTGGCACTTACGTTTTGGAAGTAAAGGTTAATGTCAAGGGCTTTTGGCTGACCAAGTTCACAGATGACTGCAAATTTGGAGCTATCATAGATTCCCGCCATGACACAAACATCTTACTAATGGGTCTGACACAGACAAATTACTGCTTTTTTCCTAACCCTGGCCCACGCATAGCTCAATTCTACCTTAAAAGAAACTGCCAAACATCTTGAGGAAATATCAGATCACAGTCAATTACATTAAGATTGTCTCTATCCTGGTTGCTTAAATTCTACAAAATGTATATTTCTTGCCCTCTCTGCCACTTCTTTAACCAAACTATGCCATGGCTATTTCTCTAAACAATGGAAAGAAGTAAGTACCCTCCTCAAAAAAAATCCATACATCTGACTTTCACCCTCTCTCTGTTTTGCCTCCACTGACCAGACTTTTAGAAAAGACGGTTTCCAAACTTCTAAATTTCTTAATGACTATTACATTTTCTGTGTGTTCCAGCACAGTTTAATATCAAGCAGAAGCACTTGAAATGTTATCTTCTCTTTAACAGATTCCATTCTTAAAGCCATGGACCAAGGTCATCTCTCTGGTACTCTCTTCACTAACCTTATAAAAGTTTTTGACTCTATAAACCAACACATTCTGCCTAGTTCCCTTCATATTCCCAGTTTTGTCTGATAGCTACTTCTCTGGCAGATCTTTCTGGATCAAAGTCTATTCTAGCATCTCATCCCCCTACCCATCTCCTCCCTAGAGTCCCCTAAGGCTCTGTCTTTGCTCTACTTCTTTTTTCACTTTTCATTAGCTCTCTCTCCTGGGCTCTACCTCACTGACATCCTTAAGTACGCTGACTACCTTGCTTCCTCCACTGATACTATAAAGTCCAAACTTCGTTGGGCTCTTTCCAAGCTTATCTCCTGGCTGGAGGACAAACATCTCATTCTAAACTAGACTAAACAAGCCATGTTTTTGTAACCCTGTGTACACTCAAATCAGTCCCCCAAATAATTTTCTCACCTATCAAAAATCCCTGCATGTTCTTAACTTCAGATACATAGGCCTTCATCTAAACAAAGCCCTCTCAATGACTTCACATATTAATGCTTTTTCTAAAACTACAATCAACATTGCATGGTGGAAAATTTCTACATTTCCTATTCCTGAACTACAGCTTTTAAGATAGTATCTCACTTCTGGTTAGTTCCTCCAGGAAAACCCTAATCATCCTCTAATCTATCTCTGGTAAAATAAGTCATCCTTCCTGCCATCTCCAAAATTATAACATCAATGTACCACTTTTTTTACACAAACTGGGTTCCAGTAAATATAAGATAACCACTCCTTACTTCTCATCGAAATCACTCCACTTTCTGCTTACTCACTGAATTCCCAAGCAGATGTGCCCTTATTCTAAACAAAACTTCAAATAACATTACTAGCTCTGACCATGCCTTCTCTATCCAACACCTCCAAGACCTAAGGCCTGGGATACTCTCTCTCCCTATTATCAGGAACTCTCACACACTTGTCAGCTTTTTGCTTGAGAATTCTGTACAAAGCATAAACAAGTGTTTTTTGTAAGCAAGTAGGCTAGAAAAAAATTAAGTTAAAATGATGAAAGCCATGAAAATTAAGTTCCTTGCATCTGCAAAGATATTAGCTTGTTTTTTTCCACTAGCAAATGTTCTCAGTGGGAGACAAGAAGTCTGTAGCTGAAGGCAGTTATACATTCTCTTCTGCGTGAAATTTACAAAGATTCCTTCAAGCCTCTAAAGCATTCAGCAATGAGAAAAAAACAGCTAACATCTCTGCAGAGTCTGCAGAGATGTTAGCTGTTTTTTTCTCATTGCTGAACACTTTTACATGGAGATGAGCTCTTTGCAGGTGCAAGCAATTAATCTTTTTTTCACAATAAACATCTTTATTAAATTATCACGTATGACATAGGTAAACTTTTATATAAATGAACAACACTGACACTTTAGTTACAAACAATATATATCACAGACACCATTGAAACATCTGTAGTTGCAAACATTATATATCACTTATAATCTATCCAGTCATTGTCAGTTAAGCATTATATGGCTCATTCAAATCCTGCCTCTTAAACCTCATTCCTTCTTGCATATACTGGCCCCACAATTTCCATTTTTTTTCCTATGTAGTTTGCTCTTTCCCTTTTCTAAAGATTCCAATTCCACTTGTTTTATCTCTGTTACTATATTCACTACTACTAGTAAAGCTGGTCTAGTCTTTGAGTTCCATTTTCTAGTAATTGCTTTTTTGGCAGCCACCATAGTTAGACTTAGCAAGGCTTTACTATGTCTAGGCAATTCTGATTCTGTATAATAGCTAAAAAAAAAATCATCTGCCCCAGTCAATCAAATCTGTTCACCCAGCATCTCTGACAGAGCGGTCCGCAGAGAATCCCTAAAGTCCGCCATCTCAATAAACTCCCCAAAAATTATGTTCTAGCCACCTCTTTCTTGCCCGTCACACCTCCAACATTTGCTATCCACCAGAGGAAAAACTCTTTGGAGTCTACTTGGGGTATAAAAATACCTATATAAAAACACTTCCAGGCAAAGATCCTAAATCTTCTAGACATTGTTGCATACCTTGGAGATATACATATATTCCCCACCCCACTGTCTCTTTCTGAATTGCTTATCCAAGCTCTCTTTCCAATCCTTTCTAAGCCCCTCTGATTGTTTCTTATAATTAGCATGCAATATTTTACATGCTTTGTGATGACCCACCACTGGACCAGTAGTCAAGTAGCCTCAATCCTCACCAATGGCACCAGTGGGGAATGTACAGTGACAGGATGACAAGTACACACACAGTACTTCCAGATACAGCTCTCTGCATCAAGTGCAATTACCCTTAAGAGCACACAGAGATCAAAGTCAGTCCGGGACTGGTTTCTCCCTCTTTCTGCAGATCCCAAGTAAGACTCCCCGCTGGCACAGCTATAGAGTTGGGATCTCAACTGAGTGGCCATCCAAGACCTCCAGCACCCTCTCTGTCCAACCAGTGCTTTGTGTCCCTGCCCAAGTAGCTGACACACACACACACTCTTTGAGGTTTGATTTACACACACACACACACACACACACACACACACACACACACACACACACACACACACACACACACACACACACACACACACCTGGTAAAGGCTGGCACAGGTTCACTAGCTATACCCCCTTTTGCCTGGACTATAAGGTAGTTACTGTCACAAAGAGATATACTGCCAGCACAGCTATAAATAGTTATGTGTCATTTGTGAATGTCAACATGATTTATAAAAGATGCTTGTGTTACAACTGTATTAGAACTGTATGTTACGTGAATATCAAACTTGTTTGTACAGACATGTGTGTTGAAAAAGGTTTCTGCAAAGTGCTTGAAATGTATCCACAGTGTGCTCTACTGGAATAGAACAGAAATGTACATGCACTATTGTAGCTGTTTAAATGTATATATTTTAACAGTGGAAACTAAAACTCACGAGGTTAACTTTACTCCAGCAAAACTTCAGAAAAATAGCTGAAATTTAATTTATGGGAGCAAGAGACAGGATATACTAGGGAGCTCTCTCTGTTGTCCTTAAGGAGAAATAATAGTCTTGAGATGTGAAGGGATGTAATTGTTTTATGACTTCCAGCATCTGCCAAAGATCTGAGGGCTATGTATTTTCACAGGAAGATGCTAAATATTGCTAGCTTTCAGCAGTGGGGGTTTCACCTGGAATAGAGTCATATGACAAGAAATGATATAATTATGCAAGCTATCCCAGCAGTAATATTTGAGATATTAATTTAAAAATTCTCTTAGAGAGGCACAGCATTCTGTATTCTGTCTTGGACCTGACAATAACTAGAAGATCCATTCGCCACATCTGCCTTGCTCTGTAGTAAGCAAGTTCTTAGGTTATAGTACACCTCTCTTAGATATAGTCAGGAATATAGCAAGGGTCAGTTTAGATATTTTTCTTTATTTACTGGAAGCTGTCCTGCAATGTTGTTTTAAATAGTTCCTGTGGTTTTGAACTCTGATGTCACTGTGAATATATATTTAGTATTGTCTTGTTCTTTTATTATTTATTATTAAAAATATTTACACCTTTCATTGTGGCTGATCCTTGTGAGACATATTTAAGTTTTGAGAGTACTTGCATATTTACTTGGTGACAATGTGGGCTACTCCTAATAGCCTTGCTCTTGGCCAAACTACCATTTGTATTAATATTGATATTACACAGTAAGATTGGGCACCCCTTTGTTAAGGACCTTAAAGTAGCAGTTAGCTGGTGGCAGTGACAACTACTTTATAGTCAGGGCAAAAGGGGGCATAGCTAGTAAACCTGTGCCAGCCTTTCCCAGGTGTGTGTGTGTGTGTGTGTGTGTGTGTGTGTGTGTGTGTGTGTGTGTGAGTGTGTGTGTGTAAATCAAACCTCAAAGAGTGTGTGTGTCAGCTACTTGGGCAGGGACACAAAGGACTGGTTGGACAGAGAGTGTGCTGGAGGTCTTAGCTTGACCAGTCAGCTGAGATCTCAACTCTATAACTGTGCCAGTGGGGAGTCTTAATGGGGATCTACAGAAAGAGGGAGAAACCAACCCCAGACTAACTATGGTCTCTGTGTGCTCTTAAGGGAAACTGCACTTGATGCAGAGAGTTGCATTTGGAAATACTGTGTGTGTGTACTGGTCATCCTCTCAGTGTATGTTTCCCCACTGGTGCCAGTGGTGAGGACTGAGGCTCCTTGACTACTGGTCCAGTGCTGGGTCATCACATTTACTGGTTGGCAGTGGGGGGATCACCACATCACTTAGTAGGATTCATTGGTATGGTTATTGAACTCCTGTAGCCTGTAAACAGTGGGCATTAAAGAAGGTGTTTGTACTCTCAAGCAGCCACACAGTGAATATTCAGACTTTCATATCACAATAGTTTTATTTATTTTGTGTTAGCTTAGTAAGTCAGGGAGAGCAGGCAAGGATGTCAGCAAAGGACTATGGCAAGCTGACAAGGAGCCAGTTGACTGAGAAGTGCCAAGACAAAGGACTGGTGCATGCCAACATGACTAAAGCAGAAACAATTTCAGCCTTAGTCACAGCTGCATCACAGACCAGCAACCAGGAGGACAACCAGACTGGCCTTAAGGATGTACAACTGTCAGAAAATAGACAGTTCAACCTTTCCATACAGGAATTAAAAATCCATCTGGAGTTAGAGAGACTTGAACTGAATGCCAAATGTTTGGAAACAGAATCAGCAGAAAGAATGTGTTGTTTGGAGTCTGAAGAAAATGAGAGGCAGAGGCAACATGAAAAGGAAATGCTGACTCTTTGCCATGGTCATGGAGGTAACGGGGAATGGAGAAACTGAACCCCAGAAGCAACATCATATCATCATCTTCTTTTGGCTGTTCCCGTTAGGGGTCGCCACAGTTGATCATCTGTTTCCATTTCTTCCTGTCCTCTGCATCATGCTCTTTCACAACAACCGCCTGCATGTCCTCTCTCACCACATCCATAAACCTTATCTTAGGCCTTCCTCTTTTCCTCTTACCTGGCAGCTCCATCCTTAGCATCCTTTTCCCAATATACCCAGCATCCCTCCTCAGCACATGTCCAAACCAACGCAATCTCGCCTCTCTTGCTTTGTCTCCAAACTGTCCAACCTGAGCTGACCCTCTAATATACTGATTCCTAATCCTGTCCATCCTAGTCACACCCAGTGCAAATCTTAACATCTTTAACTTTGCCACATCCAGCTCTGACTCCTGCCTTTTCGTCAATGCTACCGTCTCCAACCCATATAACATAGCTGGTCTCACTACCCTCTTGTAGACCTTCCCTTTCACTCTTATTGGTACCCGTCTGTCAAAAATCACTCCTGACACTCTTCTCCACCCATTCCACCCTGCCTGCACTCTCTTCTTCACCTCTCTTCCACACACACCATTACTCTGAATTGTTGATCCCAAGTACTTAAACTCATCCACCTTTACCAACTCTACTCCCTGCATCCTCACCATTCCTCTACCCTCCTTCTCATTTACACACATATATTCTGTTTTAGCTCTGCTGACCTTCATTCCTCTCCTCTCTAAAGCATATCTCCACCTCTCCAGGGTCTCCTCAACCTGGTCCCTACTCTCACTACATATCACAATGTCATCTGCAAACATCATAGTCCATGGGGCCTCCTGTCTGATCTCATCTGTCAACCTGTCCATCACCACTGCAAATAAGAAAGGGCTCAGAGCTGATCCTTGATGTAATCCCACCTCCACCTTAAAAGTATCTGTCACTCCCACCGCAGTCCTCACCAATGTCACACTACCCTTGTACATATCCTGTACCACTCTTACATACTTCTCTGCCACTCCCAACTTCCTCATACAATACCACAACTCCTTTCTAGGCACCCTGTCATATGCTTTCTCTAAGTCCACAAAGACACAATGCAACTCCTTCTGACCTTCTCTGTATTTCTCCAACAACACTCTCAGAGCAAATATTGCATCTGTAGTGCTCTTTCCTGGCATGAAACCATACTGCTGATCACTAATCATCACCTCCCTTCTTAACCTAGCTTCCACTACTCTTTCCCTTAACTTCAAGCTGTGACTGATCAATTTTATCCCTCTGTAGTTACTGCAGCTCTGCACATCACCCTTATTCTTAAAGATAGGTACCAAAACACTTTTTCTCCACTCCTCAGGAATCCTCTGACTTTCCAAAATTTCATTAAACAATCTGGTTAAAAATTCCACTGCCATTTCTCCTAAGCACCTCCATGCTTCCACTGGTATGTCATCTGGGCCAACAGCCTTTCCATTCTTCATCCTCTTCATAGCTGTCCTCACTTCCTCCTTGCTAATCTGCTTCACTTCCTGATTCACTATCCCCATATCATCCAACCTTCTCTCTCTCTCATTCTCTTCATTCATCAGCCCTTCAAAGTACTCTTTCCATCTACTCAACACACTCTCCTCACTTGTGAGTATGTTTCCCTTACTGTCCTTTATCACCCTTACCTGCTGCACATCTTTCCCAGCTCTGTCCCTCTGTCTAGCCAATCGGTACAGGTCCTTTTCTCCCTCTTTAGTGTCCAAGCTCTCATACAACTCTCTATATGCCTTATGCTTAGCTTTTGCCAAGCACCTCATCTCCTTATACTCATGTCTACTTTCTTCATCTCTTTGACAATCCCACTTCTTCTTCGCCAGCCTCTTCCTCTCTATACTCTCCTGTACTTCCTCATTCCACCACCATGTCTCCTTGTCCTCCTTCCTCTGTCCAGATGTCACACCAAGCACCTTCCTAGCAGTCTCCCTTACTAGCTCTGCTGTAGTTACCCAGCTATTCGGTAACTCTTCATTGCCTCCCAGTGCCTGTCTTAACTCTTCCCTGAACTCCACCTCACAATCACCCTTTTTTAACTTCCACCATTTAATCCTTGGCACTGCTTTCACACTCCTCCTCCGCTTCTTGATCATAGACATCATCCTGCAGGCCACCACTCTATGCTGCTTAACTACACTTTCCCCAGTCACCACTTTACAGTCTCCAATCTTCTTCAGACTGGCCCTCCTACATAGGATATAATCCACCTGTGTGCATGTTCCTCCACTCTTGTACGTCATCCTATGCTCCTCCCTCTTCTTAAAATACGTATTCACCACAGCCATGTCCATCCTTTTCGCAAAATCCACAGTCATCTGACCTTCTGTATTCTTCTCCTTAACACCATACCTACCCATCTCTTCCTCATCCCCTCTGTTCACTTCACCAGCATGTCCATTGAAGTCCGCTCCAATCACTAGTCTCTCACGCTTGGGTACACTCACCACCACTTCATCCAACTAACTCCAAAATTTTTCTTTCTCATCCATCGCACACCCAACTTGCGGAACATATGCACTAACAACATTCATCATTACACCATCAATTTCAAGCTTCATAAACATCAATCTATCAGACACTCTCGTCACCTCCAAAACACTTTTGGCATACTGTTCCGTTAGGATAACCCCTACCCCATTTCTTCTGCCATCCACACCATGACAGAACAATTTGAACCCGCCTCCTATACACTTGGCCTTACTTCCCTTCCATCTGGTCTCTTGCACGCACAACATATCAACCTTCCTTCTCTCCATCATATCAGCTAGCTCTCTCCCTATACCAGTCATACTGCCAACATTCAAAGTTCCTACCCTCAGTACTACACTCCTAACCTTCCTCCTCTTTTCCTGCCTTCGGGCATGCCTTCCCCCTCTTCTTCTTCTTCGGCCAACAGTAGCCCAATTTCCGCCAGCACCCTGTTGGCTAACAGTACTGGTGGCGGTCGTTGTAAGGTCAGTAAATTTCTTCCACAATTTACAGAGGGTGATAACTTTGATAGCTTTATTCATATATTTGAAATGGTATGTAAACAACATAATGTTGACCAAAGGTTATGGGTACAGTTCCTGACCACCTTACTCCATGATAAAGCTGTAACTGCTGTTTCTAAATTGTCTGATACCGATTTCTTAAATTATAATACTGTTAAAAATTGTTTATTAGAGTGCTTTAAGTTAACACCTGAAGCTTATAGGAAAAGGTTTTGTTGAGTATAGACTCAAGGCAGATGAAAGTGTGTGTGAATATACTGCTGAGTTAAGCACTTATTTTCATAGATGGTTGAGTGAGTGTAATGGTCACCACTTTGAAGGGCTGGCAGACCTTTTGGTGAGGGAACAAATCCTTAGCACTTTGCCTGGGGACATGAAAATCTGGTTAGCAGATAGGGAATGTGATACCACAGATGAGTTGGGGGAAAAGGGAAACCTATACTTAGCAAACAGGGCATCACGGCACAGGAAAAGGATACCCAGTGCTGCACATGGGTCTAAGGGAACCCATGGTGGGCAGCCTAAACTGCCCCAACAGAGTCCACCAGTAACAAGGGAAGCCACTAGTTCAAGTAAATGGCCAGGATTAAGGGTTAAATGTAACCAGTGGGGCCATGTAGCATATAAATGTCCACAGAGGCAAGGTGGGGAAGAAATGGTGGGACAGCCAGTAAGTGGGAATGACAGAAAGCCAGCAGTAAGTTGTCTGGAGACAAGAAGGGTACCAAACTACCATAACAGGTTATAACCTATCTTAGCAGATGGAAAACAGGCCACTGCTAAGGGAGACACAGCCTCTGACCTAACAATTGTGAAGCCTGCAATGGTTAAAGCACTACTTGCTTGGGCAGTCTACTCCAGTCAGAGCTTTAGGAGGGACCCCATTCCAAATACCTTTGGCTAGGGTTCACCTTGACTGGGAGGGTAGAAAAGGAATCCCTGCAGATGTCCTGATACGGAATGACTTTGATAACGCCGTACCCTGTGTGCATGTAGTTACACACAGTCAGGCTTGGAGACAAGTATGTGGGTCTGGTAGCCTGGGGGGACCCAGACAGACTGCACACTTGAAGCCAGGACTGGTGAGGTGGCTACTTCAGGGAGGGAGCTACTCTGTTGCATTGAGACTGAAGGTGAGCTACAGCTGCTTGTGGGTACAGATGTTCCCTTGGACAGAGTGACTGCAAGGGCAGAGGTGAGTAGTAGTACCCAGGCTGACATTAAGGCACCACTGTCACAAGAAACCAGACTTCCTGTGGAAGGGGAGCTAGGAAGGGTTACAAAAAGAGAGTTGAGACAGGCTCAGCTCTCAGATCTTACATTACAAGGCCTGAGGGGGGTAGCCAGTAAGGCATCTGATTCTCAAGGAAAGGAGGAATCTGTATAATGGGACAAAGGGTTACTGTATAGAGAGTGGACCCCTGAGGGAGGGCTAGAGGGTGAGAGAATACAACAGTTGGTAGTGCCAAAGCCTACCTAGTTCCACAGCCCATGATATTCCCTTTGCAGATCATATGGGCATAAAGTGTATGAAGAGACGTATTATGCAGAACTTTTATTGGCTTGGGATTTCCAGGGATGTAACAGGGTACTGCAGGACCTGTCAGTAGTGCCAAAAAGTAGGTAAGGCAGGAGACAAGGTGATAGCTCCTTTGATGCCTCTGCCTGTGATTGAGGAGTCATTTCAGATGGTAGCTATGGATATTGTAGGGCCTCTGAGTACCCCAGGTTCAACAGGGAAGAAGCACATCCTAGTGATAGTAGATTATGCTACCAGACACCCTGAGGCGGTGGCTCTGTCCTCCACTGAGGCAGAAAAGGTGGTAAATGCTTTGTTAGAGATTTTCAGCTGGGTAGGTTTCTCCAAAGAAATACTGACTGACAGAGGTGCCAATTTCACATCAAACCTGCTGGCTTGTCTGTGGAAACACTGTGGGGTGATGCACCTAAAGGCCACTCCCTACCATCCCAAGACTAATGGTTTTGTGGAGAGGTTAAACTCTACACTAAAAAACATGTTACGGGAATTTACAGACCAGTTTAAGAGGGAGTGGGACATATATTTGCCCCATCTGTTGTTTGCTTACAGAGAGGCACCTCAGGAATCCACAGGTTTTTTATCCTTTGATTTGCTGTATGGGCACAGGGTGAGGGGACCTCTAGATTTGATTCGTGATGAGTGGGAGGGTGAGTGTGAATCCCACAAAGAGTCTGTTGTGGCATATGTCCTAAACCTCAAGGACAAGGCTCAGGGAACTCATGGGCTTGGCCCAAGAGAACCTGGAAGAAACCCACCAGCAGAAAAAGGGCTAGTATAGCAGGAATGCTTGAGCTGGAGAGTATGCTATAGGCAGCAGGTTATGGCTCTCACTCCTGTCAGACACAACAAGCTGCAGGCAGCTTGGGAAGGACCCTTCAAAGTGGTAAGGAAGGTCAGTGCTGTTAACTATGTGGTAGAACTGCTAGGCAGGAGACAGGGCACAAATTGTACCATGTTAACACCATGAAACATTACCATGACAGGGAGGCCTTTGTGGTAAGTATTTTATTTTTATTTATTTATTATTTTATTTTGCACTTGTTAATCGGGAAAGTCCAAGTGGATATATGTCAATTTTCAGCGGAGGCCTGGGGAGAAAAGCTCCAAATACAATAACGAAATTTCGTAAACAAAATTAAAAAAGATTTTTGACTACTAAGACTCAACTTACTTTAAACTTACTTAATATACATATTCTTTACAAGTACAGTCATAGAGAATAACATAACACAGAGAGACTGTTACATGACTAACAAAAAAATTCTTTAGGAATAGTTAAAAAAACGAAATAAAGCATAGGAAGAGGAATCCAGTACTACAGACTTAGAAATGAGAAGCAAGTGAGAAGAAAAAGGAGACAGTGTCCGTCAGGATTAGGGCATGGACATAGCCATTGTGATTTTAGGAAGGTTTTAAGTTGTTGTTTGAAAAGAGGAGTGGACATCAGGGATGTTAGTTCTCTTGGACGCTTGTTCCAAGGGTTACCAATCGAGCTGGTAAATAGGCAGTCCCCAGACCTGCTGTTGGATTTTAAGGTAGAGACAAGTACTCTGTTTGCAGATCGTACGGTTAAAAGATTTTGATAGGGGGTAATAAGGTTTCTGAGTATGGCAGTATTTGAGGGATGATGCAGAATCTTGTGAATGATTATGAGTTGCTGAAAAAGAAACTGGCTTTGCAATTCTAACCATCCGAAAAGTTTTAGATTTTTGCAATGGTGGGTACGAAATGGGGCATCAGTGGCAAATCTGGCTATGTTGTTATAAGATACTGCCAACTTATTTATATTGCTTTTGGAGAGGTTTGTATAAATTGGTGAGGCAGAGAGAAGGGTAGAGATTAGGTATGAGTGTCAAAGTTAAGATTGTGATTGTGAAGTATTTGCTGGAGAATGCAGTGGGGAGTCTTACTAGGGATCTGGAGAAAGAGGGAGAAGCCAGCCTTGGACTGACTGTGGTCTCTGTGTGCTCTTAAGGGAAAATACACTTGATACAGAGAACTGCATCTGGAAATACTGTGTGTATACTTGTGTATGTTCCCCACTGTTGCCAGAAGTGAGGAATGAGGCTCCTTGATTACTGGTCCAGTGGTGGGTTGTCACATGCTCTACTAATTATAATTTTTTTAATGGCAGCTTCTGTTCTAGATTCTATTAAAAACTCTACCAGTCCTAGTCTTTCATTTAGGACCCCCTATTTTTCTCTTTGCCTGTACTCTGATATTAATCCTTGACAGGAAAGGCGATCTCTAACTTTCAGTCCAAATACATTCTTGGCCTCTTCCCATTCTATTACCTTTCCCTTTCTAGCTATTTGCTCCCAATACCATGGTTCCTTTGCCAGTTTTCTACAATAGATTCCAGCCCCCTCTTGCCTATTATCTGTACCCCTACCACAGTCATCCCTATCAGCAGAACTTCTTTTCTCCATTTATGTACTGATTTAATTCTTAGAATGCTTCCTGCTGTCTTATGAATATAATACTCTGTATGATTTTTGTTGTTCTCCTTAAGAGTCTACATCCAAAATCCCAATCTCTCCTTATTTCTTGAGCTTCCCCTTTGTATCATCATAATTTCTTTCCACTTTGACTTATAGTTTTCTGCTTGTGATATGTATAGGAGCCTTAACTGTGTTGCTCTAAAATACCTCCTTAAGTTGGGTAATCCTAGTCCGCCTTGTTCTATTGGAAGAATCAGCTTATCCCACTTGACCCTTGCTGTCTTCCCTTCCCAGATAAAATCCTTCAACTCTTTTTTAATTGCTATCTACAGCTTCTCCTCTGGTTGATAAAAATATGCCTGACCTGTGTATAAGACTAAAGGGACTAAAAACATTTTAATTGCTTGTATCTTAGTATCCATATCCATCTAACAAAGCTTCCAGTTTCTCCATTTTTTTATTATCTTCTGTTTAGTCTCTTCCCACATATCCTTAGCTGCTACAACAGAGTCATTTCTAATCTATACTCCTAAATACTTCATTTTATCATGTCCCCATAAATATGGATGTTGTTGGACCAGCTCGTGTGTGGGTACGTAATTTACCTCTATTGCCTTTGTTTTAGCTTCATTAATTTTGTATCCTGAGAAGATCTGAAACTGTCTTAAAATGTTCCACAACAATGTAATGTCCCTTTCTGGTTTTGTCATGTACAAAATAATATCATCTGCAAATAGAGATAGCTTTTCCTGACTACCATACCAATAATATCCTTGAATTTCTGAGTCCCTTATTTTCTTTGCCACTGGTTCTAAATATAATGTAAACAACAAGGGGGAAAGTCCTCTTTTCCTTTGCTCCAGATATTCTGCTGAATAACATTCTGGAAACCTTTCTTTATCAAATTCACATGTTGAGTTCTTTCCAGGTGTGTCTCCTGCAGCATAGCCATTTGCACTCTACATTTTTTAATATAGTTCACTACTCTTTTTTTGATATTTATCTGTAAGACCATTCAGATTGAAAGACATTACAGAAAACATAATTTTCTTATACAGTTATTATTACCGCCTTTTATGTATAACTGCTTTTTTTAGGTTCATAGATTAGTACTAGGCTAACTGCCCTTGTGGGCCACTGACCACCACGTTGCCTTCATTGTACGGAAGGCTTTTTACATGGCCCACATCATAAGTAAGGGTATTTCATCCAGGAACAAGGAGTTCATAATATCCATGTACTCCTCATCAGGCCCATTACTGAGTATAATGCCCCCTTAGGCATGTACATTGCCAAGCTCATGCAGGAGCTGGAGAGACCACAGAGGTTCCTGACCAGGCAAATCCAGGGTCTCAAACACCTTTCCTATTCAGATAAGCTAAAAGCCCTGTCCCTCTACTAAGTTTCTTACAGACTGCTCAGAGTTGAACTCTGTCTGGTATATAAGGCCATATCAGTCCCAACCTTGATGGAGTTGCTGCATATCCATAAGTCAAACTCCACTCATGCAACATGCACACAAGGACTTAACCTGATCTGTGACATTAACAGAACGTGTTGGCGGGATAGATTTGTGTCCCAAAGACTCCCCCCCATCTGTGGAATAGACTCCCTCTCCATGTCAAGCAGAGTACCTCACTAGCCCTCTTAAAGAGGAACCTGGATGACTGGATGGGAAACAGAAAATACAACCCTGGATCCCACCTGAGTCCCCCATGATGGACAGGGGAAACAGATGCTGACTATGTGGGAACATGGGCAAAATTCTTGGCTAGGCATAATTATAAGAGTCTCCGGGCCAATAGCCTAGTATCATCCTATGAACCTATGAGCCTACTTTAAGCTTAGCCAATTACCCCATGTGAGAATCAAACCCTGCATATTGTGTCTGTAAGTTAAACACCTTAACCATTATGCCAGCCTTCCAATTTTTATGTTACACACATATACTGTTTGGCAGGTTGGTCTTTTATACAGTTGCTTCTTGTTATATCCATTTGTGCCTATACCACATCTTACATAACTTTTTGTTTTTTTGAAAGCCCTCATACAGAACAAACAACCCCCCAACCCCTCCCCAAAAACCTATTATCTTAATAACAAACAAAACTATGTACATCTTCAAATACTGAAGTTTTTGCTTCCTAATAGGAAAAAAGTTCTAAGTTGATTAGCCACACAGACAGGATACAGTTAACCAAAAAGAAAGGTTAGTCATGCTAAGAAGCATGGTATAGCCTGTGCTATTAGTAAGGACTATGTGACTTTGTCTATCTTTATAGCTGTCCCAGCTGAGAAAACACTTGAACGCTTTCAGTAAACACTTTCTCCAAGCCATTTCTCTTTATAGGTTCATAGGCAGATACTAGGCTATCGGCCCTGGGGCCTATACAAGCCCAGCCAAAAAGGTACCCTGGCTTTTGCCACCCATGAAAATTATTTTCCTGTGCCACTGTCGAGCAGAGCCACAGAGGTGATCCCCGGGGTGAATTTCCTAGTTCTCATCCAATCATCAAGATTTTTCTTAAAGAGTGCTAATGAGGAGCTTTGTTTGATATAGATAGGTAGTTTATTCCAGAGTATGGGAAGTCTCTGGGACAGGAATCTATCCCTCTGGAATGTTCTGTTTATTGTGGTGACAAGGTTTAGGTCCCTAAGGCGTGTAGCTCGGAGGGATTGGGATTTCATTAAGTGGAACATGTCCAACAGCTCTGGGTTTGACATAGCTTTGTATGTTAGGCAGAGATCACCTCTGAGTAGGCGATATGTGATGGAGTAAAGCTGGAGTTTTTTGAGACGGACTGCGTAGGGCATCTGTTTGAGGCTGGTAATCCCCTTTGTGTGGTATTTCTGTGGCCTTTCCAGTTGTTGTAGATGTCTTGTGAGGTACATACCAAAAGGGGCGTTGTACTCTATAATGGGTCTAATGAGTGATGAGTAGAGGGGAACAATGACCTCTTTTTTTCTGGATGAGTAACCTTTTGTGATGAGGTGTGCCACGTAGAAGGATTTCCTGACTACTGTGGCAATGTGATTATCAAAGGAGAGACTACTGTCCACCTGTGTCCCAAGGTCTCTTATCACACTTTCAATGTTAAGTATACTACTGTCTATGTTGTAGTTCATGGGTACAGAGTTTATACCAAAGGGGATGACAATGCACTTTTTGGGACTGAGCTTGAGGCCATGGCTTTGACACCAGGCATTTGTCTCAGTGAGGCCCTTTTGTAGGATGTCCACATCATTAGGAGTTTTGATTATGGCTCCTAGTTTGAAGTCATCTGCGAACTTCATTAGCCAAAGACCTTCTGTGTTAGCCTGTACTTCAGAGAAGTAGATACCAAACAGGAGAGGACCCAGGACTGAACCCTGTGGTACTCCACTTGTCACTGGTCTGAAGTCGGATTTGGAGTCTGCTACTTTCACAGTGTGGGTTCTGTCAGTGAGCCAGTTGGCAACCCATCTTGTGACATAGGGATTTATACCTAGTTTAGTGAGTTTATGTATAATTCCAGAGTGGGGGATGGTATCGAAAGCCTTGGCAAGATCTAGATAGGCTGTGCAAACCACCTTACCCTTGTCAACGACTTTGGTGACTGCTTCAAAGAAGTCTATCAGGTTTAGGAGACATGAACTGCCTTTTACAAACCCGAACTGGGTGGGGTCCAGAGTTTTGAGATTACCAATGTCTTTGTTTATAAGTTTATAAGTTTAACAAATTCTCTTCTAGTAACATGTGAACCAGACACAAAACTGCTAAGGGTACCTTGTTTACTAGAAAAAAAGCCTTATAATATTCAATATTCTTTTTCATTTACATGCTGTGTAATAAACTGGTTACTAGATCATGTCTAAGGTATTAACCCAATCATTTCCCTATTCAAGCATGGGAAAAAGCACACTGATTTTTCTTTCGTCATGCTCTCTTAATCAGACCTTTCCTCTCTCCCCCGCTTCTCCTCCTTTTTTACATTGCAGTGCCACATAGAAAATGAGAGAAGAAGGGAGAAAAAGAAGTTAAGTGAAAAAAAGTATGAAATTATGGGAAGTGAATAAAAGATAGTAGCCTCACTGCATTAACACTTTAATGCATTTAATTGAACAGTATACAATTTAGTTTTATTTAAAGTTAGTCAGTGCACTTAATTTTTTTGATTTAAAGTTAGTCAGTGCACTTCAATTTTTTGAACACGCGCATAGTTCTTGTCTGTTAGTTTGTTGCAAGTCAACCGGAGATGAGGTGTTCTGAAAATGTATCTACTTTTTGGTTTAAGTCCTTTCAATAAACAAAAATTCTTAAAAAATGTGACATAGGTTCAAATAGAGATGAGAAGAAACAATGTATAAAAGATCAACCTGCCAAAAATTAGTGTGTGCCTGCAAGACAAAAGATAAAAATGCACATTCAAAAAAAATGTCATGTACATTAGGCAGGAACAACAGCTTTTTATAATTCCTATGCTACCCATATTATCTTGGATCATAAATGGCCTTTGAGGTATGGACAGAAAGGAAAGAGTACTGAATTATATTAAGAAATAGTGCAAATAGCAATGCCACAGGAGAAGCATTTAGAAAGAAATGAACATGTGAGTTTGAAAAAGACAAGATTTCAGGATGGATATTCAGCAGAATATCAGGGACCAAAGAAAAGGGGGAGTAATAATTCGGACTGCTAGAGGGGCTTAAATAGTGATAGAAGAGGAAAAAAAAAGACAATAATGATAGGTTTGTGGTGGTAAGAGGCTATTGCTATATAAACATAGTATTAAATATCCAACAGCTAAATTTAGATTTGCAATTATTGATAGAATAATGTTCAACGATAAAAATAAATCAGGTTGGCATAGTATTTTGGATAAAAAAAGAGAAAAAATGGATAATTCAGTTAGGGGCACTTTTTTCTCCAGGCCTTAATGAACACCTTTAATTAACAAATGGGATGTGATTTGATGTTTTTTAAACAGAGGGGTGGAGATATGTGTGTTTTTTGCATTGAAGAAGGCTTTGTAGCCAAAACCGCTATGCTAATGGTGCCTTCTGTACGGAAAGAAATGTGACAGAATAAAACATTCACTGCTGACATATGAGTGCAGACCAATGAATAAACCAAACTGAACTGATGTTAGAGGTAATGAACAAGAGAGAGAGGGGGCATTTTTAGACCTATTCTTAAAATAAACAGTGATGAGGAGGGGGCTGATTTGATTACTCCTAAAGAAGCGTTATGGCCATACATTTGCTACTACCTTTAATTTAGATAGTGATTTAATTAAAGGTGTTATGAGAAAAAATAGGTCTATAGTAACTAATCGAACGCTTAAACGTTCGAATCACTAAAGATTGAACTTTAGTGATCGAACGCTTAAATGTTCAAATATTTAAAAAAAAAAAAAAGTAAAAAAGAAAAAAACAAAATGTAAAGTATTTAAGCAGGGGGACAAGCCCCCCTGCACCTCCCACACCCCCCACTACTTAAATATACCAACTCCGAGATTGCACTTCAGTGCAGTACAGTGCAGAAATGGAAAATTTCCATTGCCTACACTGTAGCACGATCTCAGAGTTGGTATATTTAAATAGCGGGGGTGCAGGGGGGCTTGCCCCCCTGCTTACACCCTTTAGTTTTTCTTTCGTTTTATTCATTTTTTTAAATTTTTTAAAAATATTCGAACATTTAAGTGTTTGATTACTAAAGTTCGATCTTTAGTGATTGGAACGTTTAAGCATTAGAATATTTAATATAGACACGAAAAACTGGGTTATAGTAAATGAAGAGGATGGTTTGAGACAAGTGTTATGAATGGACCCACAAACTGTTTATCGACGGGGAAGGAATTTGAAGCAATTACTGGAGAAGCCAAGGAACCCTGTTTTCGGCAACCTAGGGGGCAATAAAATGCTTAAATGTGGACAATGTAGGTATTGTAAATATGTTCATCCTTATCAACAAATTATTATAACGGGGGAGAAAATTATTTTAAAGGGTAAATTTAGTTGTATGAGTAAAGTGGTGGTTTATGTAGCCCTTTGTCAGAACTGTCCCTGTTTTTACATTGGAAAAACAGGGCATCATTTGAAGGACAGAATTTATGAGCATACTTATGATATTGGGAAAGGAAAGGCTATGAATGGTTTGTTTAAGCATATACAACAATCACCAGGACATGAGTTCAGATTTGTGGTTTTGGAACAGGTGGACTGTAATAATAGGGGGAACCATGAGCCCTCATTTTAGAGAAAAGGGAACTTTTGGCAGCTCTTTTTAAATGTGAATAGTTGGCCTGGGTTGAATGACTATAGCTCAATAACATGTGCTTTAAAATTAAAAGCCTTGTTGTTGTTGTTGTTGTTGTTGTTGTGTCTTTCGGCTTTTCCCGGTTAGGGGTCGCCACAGCGGAACTCCGGTCTGCTAATGATTGGCAGTAGATTTTTATGTGACGAGTTGCCAGCCCTGATGCACAACCTTCAATGAAGGTACACCCATTCACGCATGTCTTCAGACAGAAGACGCTCTAGCTGAGAATCGAACGGGACAACGTCTTACTGTCAGGCGATAGCGCTACCGCAGCACCACCACCGCAGTGCACTATAATCCTTCAGGGATAGTTTCATTCATCAACACGTATCTCTCTATTTTACTGCCACCATCTTTCCTTAAATGTTATTCTGACTGAATTACGATGATTCTATCTTCTTTTCAAGACACTGCTGTCAATTGAATCAAATGAAGCAGAAGAAGTGAATCTCTAAAGAAATGTTAAAAGCCTTGGACAGACAATATTTAGCAAAATGATGGTATTAAACATTTGTGTTATTTACTTATTTCGTTTTTAACAATATTTTTATTAATATACAGCTTTAACACCATAGGTCTGATTTAATGGATTTTTGAGCTCTTATTGATGGGGAATACACATCCAACAAGGATTTTGGTAGTTTGTATACTGTGCTAGAGCAAGAGTTCGAAATTATAATGTACTGTATTTTATTTTATTGCATTTTCTTTTAAGTAATTAATTATTTGAGCATGTGATTTAATGGAGGCTATTTAAAGTTTTTAGGGATGTCTGTATTATTGTCTGTGAATTCCTGATAACTTCGGGATGAAAGCACTTACTTTAATTGTTTGTGAACAATAAATTTTGGTTGGTGGTGTTTGGACAGCTTTTGTGGCATTTTTTTTTGTTTGTTTGTTTTTCTTTAAAATTTTGGGAGAAATAATAAATTTTTAGCAAAGAATATTACTTATAGGTGGGGACTGGAACTTGATTTGCAATAGTGAGGATTTATCAGGGGAATAATCCTACAAAAGAAGAGTGAAAGGAGTCCCAGACACAAGTTTTAACTTCTGAGTGCTTTCTTCTTGTTATTTAACAAAACATTATCAGAAGCTAAAACCAAGTACACAAGCCAAGTTTAAAAGAAGTAACAAATAAATCACATGATCATCCCTAACCAGTAAAATGCTTCTCTGTTCCCTCTGTTCATCTTAAAGTTATAGTGTATATAAAACCATGTTAAAAAAATGTAACCAGGTACCAATCACTCAGAAGTGTTACTCTCTATCCGAAATGGTCCAGGCTCCTGTGTGCATTATGTGTTTTAAGCTCCTAGTTTCTGGCATATCAGACATTCATGTTTCAGTTTATCAATTTGGATTTTATTACATTCGTCAACATGTTTCTGGTGGTTTTGGATTGTTTTTCAGTGGAATGGCAAGCATATTTGGTGATTTTACATCTCAAGATGGTAACCTAGACTTTCCCATACATTAAGTCCTTGAGGAACTGGATGTTCTAACACAGAAGCTTACCATGGCAATTTCTGAAGTGGGTGGACTTTTAGAAGAGATAAAAATGAAGAATACAGTAAGTGTTGTGTCCAGTACAGTATTGGGAAGCAGTTTTCATCATGGCAATGAGCTAGTAGACCACAGCAACTGGACTGAGAGTGATATAAGTGATGAATCCAATTCTGTAGTCAATGGAATTACAGGTACGAATGCCACCACTGGTGATTTTTTAAAACTGTAGACAATCCATTTTGTGAAATATTATTGACATATGGTGTTTCTAAGAATTTGGGTTTAAAAAAATGGCATTGCGGGTTTTAATGAATCTGATGCATGTAAGAAGGACATTTTTCTTTTGGAAAAATTAATCTCCAAACATAAGACATGGCAGTATGAAATTTTCTATCTGCAGGAATGCATCAGGGTCAAACAGGTGCTATTTGGTTTAAGAATATTTAAATTTCCCAATGGTATAAATGTGAAGGACAACATTATGGTGAATTGGTGAAATTATTTAATGATACTGGGGTTACTGTTATGAAGTTACTTGTGGAGGACTACGGAATCAAAGTCCACCACTTAGAAGAAGAAAGTTGGTTATTGGATGACAATATAAAGAAAAATAAGTGTTTAGTACAGTACAGCACTTAATAGTTGAAACCAAAGAGGCCTATCAATCTGGGACATCTTATTTAAAGAAAGAGAAATGAGCTGCCAACAACAAAGTGAACAAGGAGTCAGATCGGACAAGGGGTTCCAACCGTGGAAAACAGCAATAATACAAACAATAAATTTGATCAAGAAATATTTAATCAGGGCCTGGTCTCCACAGATAATCAAACTCATGACTTACCTCAGGTACTCTCACCTCAACAAGGACAACCCAAAGGTGGCAACCCAAAGGGAGGAGACAGGGCAAAGGGAGAGGGAACGGAAGGAAGGAAGAAACATTAAACTGGAGTTCTAACACTGTGGACTTAAACAGTGTGGTTTTAAACAACGATCATATCTATGTTCTTGGAAAAGGTTTTTCCTTCATCCCCACTCAATTTGCCAGTATCACTAAGGTGCTGATTGATTTGAGGCTGAAAATTAAATTTACAATATCTATTACCTGACATTCTCCGGTTTAAAAATGAAAAAAAAAAGAAAATCTATCACTAGAAGTACTTTCAACCCAATCCTCCACAACACTTTGCAAGTCTTCCATTATGTGTGTGAGGAAGACTTGTGTAAGAGGTTATGAAGGAGAATTAAATTTCAAAATTTGTCATTCAAAGAAAGATAATTCTTTTAATGCCATTCTAACAACAAAGCCTTTCAAATTATGAAAGCAAACAAAAGCAGAGTGGTGGTCATTCTGAATAATGATAATTACAACCTGGCCATAAACGATTTATTGAATGACCAGCTGCGTTATGAGGAGACAACTGCAGACATCATTCGAAAGAAGTTCTCCAACGTTGATACCATGTTGTTTAACTTATTCTGCTAGGGTGACACTGACCATGAATTGTACACTTTTCTTAAAGTTGACCATCCAAAAATGTTCAGAATATTTGGGATCCGAAGATCTACAAAAGCAGGATTAATCCACCATTCTGACCAGTTGTGTTTGCAGATTTCTGTAAGACTGAGACAATTTCTGTTTACCTGGCCCATCTCTTGAATCCTGGATTTTTGAATTGATTTTATTTTATTTTATTAATAATGCAGTATGTTATCACAGTATCAAGTTGTTGTTGTGTGTGTGTGCTCAGGTTGTTTTAAGTAGGATAAAAAAATTTGTAATTGACAAATTAATTAATTGATTAATGATGTCATTTAAAGGTGTATAAAATTCTGGTGTGTGTATTGTTTTTAACATTTATTCTGAAGAAGTCTGAATAAAGACGAAACCTAGGTCAAAATTCGTTGTGGTGGTTTCTGTCCTGCAGTTCCTGTTGTTGGTCCATTTATTCAATTTGTTTGACCTTTTAGAACTGCTTAGTAGCATGGAAGAAAAAAGAAAAAGGGGTGCTTTTTGGCCTCTTTGGATGTTGTTCCACTGTACACCAGTATCAATCAAGAAGCGAGAATTGACTTTGTCAGACATTACTTAACTAAGTTCACCAATTTTAACAATAATTTAGTCAGTACCATCGGTACACTTCTTGAGATTGTGTTGGATAACAATTTCTTTGTTTTCCAAGGAAAATATTTCAAACAAGATGGGAGTGGTGATGGGGGCCAGGGTGGCCCCTGTCTTTTCCAATTTAGAGATGGTGTGGTGGGAACAATATTATCTTTAACCCACCACCTTACCTTTTCAAGAAAGTCATGTTTTATAAAAGATTTATTGATGACTTGATTTGTGTATGGTGCGGTACAAAATAAGAATTTCTACAGTTATTTAAATATGTGAATGGTAGTACCACTTTTCTACAATTTACTTTAAATGACTTGGGAAGGGAAATAAATTTTTTAGGCATCACGTTTTCAGTTCATGAAACAAGTGAGAATTTTACAAATAGGATTTTCAGAAAAGACATCTTTGTGAACAATTATTTATACTACAAAAGTCAACATCCCTTGCATACGAAAAAATGGGTGATTAAGAGTCAGTTCATAAGGCTTAGTAGGCTCACTGGTAAAGATGTTGTATACTTGTTAGAGGTTGATCACTTAAAGCAATTATTTTTTAACCGAGGTTACAATACTGTTTTTTCTGAGATTATTAGTGAAGTCTACCTTTTGAGACAAAATAAAGTGAAGCCTATTTCATTTAAATGTAGAAAAGAAACACAGGAAGTTGTTGCAAGCAAAACTGACTTTGTAAAATCTTCCACTTGCTGCTTTGGTAGGGCATTTCCACTCCCCATTAGTTTTGAAATTAATCGTATTAGAAGTACTTTGAAGGAAAACTTAAAATTATTTTGGAAATCAAGAACTAGTGAAAGTTGCCGGACAGGTCCCTGCTTTTATCTACAAAAGAAGTAATAACATTAAAACTACACTAGAGAAGAAATGGGGTTTATATTAGAACATCGAAGTTTTAAAACTTCGAATGTTCTAATATCGACCTCTATTCAGCTAACACTGAAAATAAGAAAGCTGCGGAACACCAAATTTCTACCTAGGGAAGGAATTCGGTTGGCCTTTTCTGTGGCTTTGCTATTTTCAGCACTGCGGTGGAAAGTTACGAGTTGGGATCAGGTAAGTGTGCGATTGTGTGGACGTGGGGGTTAGGGTTCGGGTTAGGTGAGTTAGGGTTAGGGCACCTGTCAGGTAAGTGTGCGATTGTGTGGACGTGAGGGTTAGGGTGCGGGTGAGGTGAGTGTGCGATAGAGACGGACCTTAGAGTTAGGGTTTGGGTTAAGGTAAGTGGATAGATAGTAGCATTTGTACAGTTTAGTGTACAGTTAGATGTAGGATTTTAAGTGTGTGTGTGGATTGCTGTTTGTTTGGTGTGCTTGTGTTGTGTGTATGTGTGTCGGAACAGCAAATGTTTTCCCTGGGAAAAAAATTCGCTGTTCTGCATGTTCGGTATTGTCAGTGTTCGCTGAATAGGGGTCGATATTAAAACATTCAAAGTTTTAAAACTTTGGTGTTTTAATATAGACCCAAAGAAATGTTCCCACACTTACAAACACAGGAAGTAGCCCAAACAGTTTTAAATGTGGTAGGTGCAAGTACAGCAGATTCATCATCAGCACTTACCATTAAATAAAATATGGGCTAAAAAGAGGTATGATTGTAAATCACAAGGAGTTGTTTATTTAACAACTTGTGAGCCCTATACAAGTTATTATGTGGGAAAAATAGTCAAGAAATGATCAAAAAGGATATATGAACATGTTCAGCAATTCTGTGGTGAAACAATAATTATTTTGTGTTAATTTTAAAAAGTTTTAATTTTTTTGTACTGGATGCTGTTAGTTTAGACGTTTCTCAGGAACTTTAATGCATTACTTTAGTGACAAGAGGCACAGAGGCAAATAAGGTTACAGGCAGACAGGGAACCCAGGTTGAATGAATTTATAAGTATTAAATGTTTTTACTGCTACTAAGACTTTAATATTTTAAAGAATGGTAGCTTAATATTTAACATTTTATACACTTGCATACCATGCCATATGGTTTTATGGTTGTTTTAACTTTGTTACATATTGGTACAATGTTTCTTTTAGGAATAATGAGTCACTTATTGGTTAGCATTTCCGGTTGGTTCTAGTTTTTTTTTCTTTTTACAAACGTGGCTGTTTGACTTATATTTCATTCTGAAGAAGTTCTTGGTGTAGATAACAAAAGAATGAAAACACTCAAAAACACATTCCAGGCACCTGTGTGCATTACATGTTTTAATCTCCTACGTGCTGCCTGTTTAGTAGTTTGTATTTTAGTTTATCAGTTTGGATTTCATTATGTTCTACTCCGCGTTTCTGGTGGCTTTTAATAAAGAGGATATATGAAGGCTCAGAGGCAAGAATTAAAGTGGGAGGGTTCCTTTCAAATTGTGTTTCAACAGAGGACCCAGACAGGGGTGTCATCTTTACCCTTTGTTATTTGCTTTACATTTAGAGTTACTAGCAAAGAAAATAAGGGACTCAGAAGTTCAAGGCCAAAACTGACACGGTAATCAAGAAAAGTTGGATTTATGTTCCGATCATATTATTTTGTACATGATAAATCCAGAAAAGGACATCTCATTGTTCTGGAGGATTTTGAGACAGTTTCAAGTCTTTTGGGGATATACAATTAGTGAAGATTAAACAAAGGCTACAGCTTTCGGCCACCAAACCCGGACCGAAACACTAAAGGTGGAGGCGTGTCCATATTCATTAAGGATATCCACACCTCCAAGCTAGTTGCTCAGCATAATGCATCCGAGATTATCCAAGTTCAACTAACTCTGGGCAAAACCGCAGTCCAGATTGTAGCTTGCTACAGACCCCCCACCATGCCCCAGGATTCCCACTCCTCTTTTCTTGATACACTGGAAAATATTAAGGTACAATCCAACACTCTAATAATGGGTGATTTCAACTACCCTACCATTAACTGGGAAAACTACTCATGTACCAACTCTTTTGCTCAACGTTTTCTGGAAATCATCAATTCCAACGCTTTGGATCAACTTATCCACACCCCCACCAGAGGCAGCAATATCCTAGACCTGGTCATCACCAACATAGGTGACTGGTGTTCCACACCAGAGGTCAGCTCCTCATTGGTCAGATCCGACCACAAGCTAATCACCCTAGACATCCACATCCCGCTCCCAGCCCCCATTAGGAAAACAACCGTAAAAAAATTCTCCAAAGCCAACTTCATGCTTCTTAAGACAGAAGTGGCAAACTTCATGACACCCATGCAGATGGACAAAAGCGGTACGACTGCTGAATTCTACACAAATGCACTTTATAAGCACTTACACGAGTGCATGGATCGTGCTATCCCTAACAGAACCAAGATGCTATCCTCCAAAAAAAGAAGACAATCTGGTGGTCTTTTGCCATAAACAAACTCTACAACAGAAGAAAGAAACTGTTGCAAAAAAGAGTAAAATCCCACGATTGGAGGAACTCCCTGGTCAGCCTCAGTAAGAAGCTGAGATCCCCTCATAAAATCCTCCAAAGCTAGTTATGAAAACAAAATTGCCACTGATTCTAAAGACAACCACAAAGCATGAAAACACTTTTGTATGCAGTAGTTTGTGCTGCTTTATAAATGTTATATTCTATATGGTTGTAATTATTATCCTTAAGGATTTGCATCCAAAAATTCCATCCTCTCCTTATTTCTTGAGCTTCTCCCCTACTTCATCATCATCATCCCTTTCCACTTTGAATTACACCCTTCTGCTTGTGTTTCATATACACACACACACACACACACACACATATATATATATCAAAAATCTCAATGGCAACACTCAGATCTGCTCTGAGTTACAGCACAATGACACTAAATATACAGAACCAACTGATATTGCCAACATCCTGGCAGATAGGTTCAGTGCTAACTTTAGCCCCCTCTCACCCCCTAAAGGGCCCATCTTTATACCGGAAGAATGCAAAGTTCCTGTAATCACAGCTGCACAGGTAAAAACTTCACTCTCCAAAGCCAAGAACACAGCATCCATGGGACCTGACAACATCCCAGGCTGCCTTCTACATGAACTACAGAGTGAACTGGCACCTCACCTAAGTGCCATGTTCAATCATAGCCTCACCTCAGGCTTTGTGCCCATTGAATGGCGTACCACGACAGTCATCCCACTCCACAAAGGGGGGGCCATAACAGACCCCGGGAACTACCGCCCCATTAGCCTGAGGAGCCTCGTCTGCAAGGCCATGGAACATATCATCATGGAACTCATAAACAAAGACATTGGAGATCTCCAAACCCTGGACCCCACACAGTTTGGGTTTGTAAAAGGCAGATCATGTCTCCTAAACCTGATAGACTTCTTTGAAGTAGTCCAAAAGTCATAGATGAGGGTAAGGTGGTTCACACAGCCTATCTAGATCTCGCCAAGGCGTTCAACACCATCCCCCACTCTGGAATTATAGATAAACTCACTAAACTAGGTATAAATCCCTATGTCACAAGATAGGTTGCCAACTGGCTTACTGAAAGAACCCACACTGTGAAAGTAGCAGACTCCAAATCAGACTTCAGATCAGTGACAAGTGGAGTACCACAGGGTTCAGTCTTGGGTCCTCTCCTGTTTGGTATCTACTTCTCTGAAGTACAGGCTAACACAGAAGGTCTTTGGCTAACTAAATTCGCAGATGACTGCAAACTAGGAGCCATAATTGAAACTCCTAACGATGTGGACATCCTACAAAAGGGCCTCACTGAGACAGATGCCTGGTGTCAAAGACATGGTCTCAAGCTCAATGCCAAAAAGTGCATTGTCATCCCCTTTGGTAAAAATTCTGTACCCATGAACTACCACATAGGCGGTAGTCTACTTAACATTGAAAGTGTGATAAGAGACCTTGGGACACAGGTGGACAGTAGTCTCTCCTTTGATAATCACATCGCCAAAGTGGTCAGGAAATCCTTCTAAGTGGCAAACCTCATCACAAAAGGTTTCTCATCCAGAAAAAAAGAGGTCATTGTTCCCCTCTACTCATCACTCATTAGACCGATTATAGAGTACAACGCCTCTTTTGGTATGTACCTCACAAGACATCTACAACAACTGGAAAGGCCGCAAAGGTACCTCACAAAGAGGATTACTGGCCTCAAACAGATGCCTTATGCAGACCATCTCAAAAACTCCAGCTTTACTCCGTCGCATATCGCCTACTCAGAGGCAATCTCTGCCTAACATACAAAGCTATGTCAAACCCACACCTGTTGGACATGCTCCACTTAAAGAAATCCCAATCCCTCCGAGCTACACACTCTAGGGACCTAAACCTTGTCACCACAATAAACAGAACATGCCGGAGGGATAGATTCCTGTCCCAGGGACTTCCCAACTCTGGAACAGACTACCTACCTATGTCAAACAGAGTTCCTCATTAGCACTCCAAGAAAAATCTTGATGATTGGATGGGTAATAGGAAATTCACCCCGGGGATCACTTCTGTAGTTCTGCTTGACAGGGGCACAGGAAAATAATTTTCTTGGGTGGTGAAAGCCAGGGTACATTTTTGGCTAGGCTTGTATAGGCCCTAGGGCCAATAGCCTAGTACCTACCTATGAACCTATGAGCTGTAAATTTAGTACTCACAAACAAATGTGTTCAGTAATGCCCATATTTATAGGGACACAATAAAATGAAGCATGTAGGAGTAGGAATTTAAATGACTTCTGTTATGGCAGCTAAGGATGTGTGGGAAGAAACTAAAGAAACATAACATGAAAACTGAGAAACTGGAAGCTCTTGTTTATGAATATGGACAGTAAGATGCAAGCAGTGAAAGCATTTTAGTATCTTTCATTTTATATGTGGGTCTGGTATATTTTTATCAACCAGCAAAGCTGTGGACAATAAGTAATAAAGAGTTGAAGGAATTTATCTGGGAGGGGAAGAGGGCAAGAGTTAAATGTTATAACATGATCCTTTCAACAGAACAAGATGGCTTAGGAGTTCCCGATCTGATTTGTTATTTTAGAGCTACACAGTTAAGGCTCATATATAGGAGCATTTCTCCCCGGGCCTCCGCTGAAAACAGGCTCTGTGGAACCTAGTTGGACATTCCCGGTCAACAAATGTTAAATAAATAAAAATTTAAAAAAAAAAAAAAAAATATATATATATATATATATATATATATATATATATATATGTGTGTGTGTGTGTGTGTGTGTATGAAACACAAGCAGAAGGGTGTAATTCATAGTGGAAAGGGATGATGATGATGAAGTAGGGGAGAAGCTCAAGAAATAAGGAGAGGATGGGATTTTGGATGCAAATCCTTAAGGATAATAATTACAACCATATAGAATATAACATTTATAAAGCATCACAAACTACTGCATACAAAAGTGTTTTCATGCATCTTTAAGTATGCAAACACTTTTGTATACAAAAAACAAAGGTTGTTTCAAACAAGTTTACAAATAAAATTATTTCACAAATTGCTTCTGAATGCAGAAGACTATACATATGCTTTGTGTTTATGGCATTAATATTACTGGGTGGGCAGAAGGTGGTTACACCACTTTGAGATCTAGCTCTAATCATATTGACTTAGAGTGGGTTAAGTAAATGTGAATTAAGTTATGTAATTTGGCAAACTGTTAAATTAACAGTTTGGCAAAAAACTATTAAGAATTACATAACTTAATTCACAATTACTTACTCATGCTAATTCAGCATAAATTACCTATGAAACCCAAAGTGAAGTAACTGCCTCCTGCATATCTATTAATATTAATGCCATAAACACGGCTGTATATATTTAGTTTTCTGCATTCAGAAGAAAACCTTTAAACTATGTTTCTTTTTAAATGGATTCCTTACAGACACTAAAGGAAAAACTAGCCACCGCCTACTTATTACCAACTCTCTTATATGCCACTCCTATCCTAATAAACTTAAACAATAATAAAAGAAAGAAACTGCCTCCTGCTACAATTAAATAGCTAGATTTGCCATCAACCTCCCTCATAGGACCCACCATGTCAGAGCTTAAAGCAATTAAACCGACTTGAATTACACAACTATCCAACATATTTGCAACTAACTACACACACAAGCTCATTCACCATCCAGACTTTTCCAGTAAACAAAGCCAAATAAATACATTAAAAGCTGCAAAAAGAACTTTTATTTTCACACCAAAAAGTGTTTGCATGTGTGAAGATGCATGCAAGCACTTTTTGGTTTGAAAACAAAAGTTATTTTCGCATATTTAAACTTAACCTTTAAGGGAAAGCAGGAATTCAGCAAATTATGCAATGTTGGACTGATGATAGTTATAAGGAAAGAAAAGCTATGAGATGTACAATTTATGAAAAATGGTATAAAATGTTAATATGGTTTGCTTTCTTTTCTGCAAATGCATGTTTGCCTATGTCTTAAGTGATAGTTTAATAAAATACGTTTAAAAAAGCCATTCTTGACAAAGCTAAAAATAATGGGGACAATGGCTCACAGTCAGGGAAACTTTTTTAAATATTACTCGAAGTCACTGAAAGTCAATAGAACAAAATGTGCATTTTTTGAACACTAAGAAATGTAAAACTCTAATTTCTGACATTACTGACTGACTGTAATCTTTAGTTTACCAGAAAGTCAAAGATTTTACAAGGGACAGTAAAAATAAGATGCAGAAATTGAGGACATTCTGCGAAAACAGGGAGAGTTAAGAGGTATGCTCTTACACAGTTCCAGCCTTTACAGCTATTTTTCTTGCTTATTTCAATGATTTTTCTTCTACAAGTCCCTCCTGCTTTTCACACCAATTTTTCCTGCCCCCATAATACTGATAAAAATTGAAAAAATAATATCCTGCATTTTCCACGCAGTGTACAATAACTGTTTTTCTCTTTGTATTGTTTATACATATATTCCATAAATGTACTACGTATGTTCTACCAGTTTAATCCATTATACTTTTGTATATCCCATGTACATTTTTTGCTCACAAACTGTGGCTGTAATGGGTTCATTTAGATCAGTCCATTATCCTGGTAACCAAATAAATGAATAAAAATATCTGCCTAAAGGGTTCCCCTATATAATTGCGAAATACTGAAATCTCGAATTTCAGTATTTCGTGACCATATAGGCAAAACCTTCAAACACCGAACCTTCACAATCCCAAAACTACAAATCCTGAACACACAGCAAACACCACACCACACATAAACCACAACACCCACACTACAAAACAAATAAACACACAAAAACAAAACAGCACACATCCACATACCAACACTACACATAAGCAGGGGGGCAAGTCCCCTGCATCCTCCATCCCCCCTTCTTATATATACTAACTCCGAGATCACACAAATAGTAAAAGACAGTACACTCACACCCAGCAATTATACAGTCCCACGCGCACACACACACACACACACACACACACACACACACACACACACACACACACACACATCACACATATACAAACACCAACACATCCAGCAATTGCACACTCATACATTCACCTTCCTACCCTAACCCACACATACAACTTACAAACAATATCACATACACTCAAACTCCCACCCAAAACCCTTACAAAATACTCACTTAACTTACCCATTACCCACTTAAATCCATACACTATGCCGAACAACATCCAAACCAAACAGCGCACGTCACATAATGTAAAGCCATAAGTGCGAATAAAAAATACTCGAATTCATGATTATGCACTTTCGACATTTTAAAAATTTGCCTTTATGGCCGCGAAATACTGAAATTTGAGATTTCAGTACTTCGAGATTATGAAGGGGAACCGCCTAAAGAAATTTCTCTACACTAGCCTGACTTCATGTGAACTCTCACTTTATTTACTTCAGTTGGTGGTAGTTCAGGTAGATGTAAAAGATCCCATGGCAACTGAAGTTCCCCGATACCCTGGCTAAATTTCCCCTAGGAGTATACATACCACCTCAGATCTCCCCTGACATACACTCATTTGACATGCTATGTCTTACAGAAACTTGGCTTAAACCATCTACTCTAGATCAGGAAATTACCTCTCCTGGCTATAACATCCTTAGAAATGACCGTAAAACCAAAAAAGGTGGAGGTATAGCCATTCTCTATAAATCTAACCTCCAAATTACCCCCATAAATGACCTTCCATCATTTGCTAACAATTCTGAAATCCTAACTGCAAAACTCCAAATCAATAATTCTAAATCGATATACCTACTTTGTATGTATCTACCACCAGGTAATAATACTAGTACTCTGGAGAACCTACTCAATCACCTCTCTACCCAACTACCCCAGGAGACCATTGTACTAGGTGACTTTAACATAGACTGGTCCACTTGCTGTTCTTTGAATCCTACCAATCACATAAACCTCTTCGGTTTCAAACAATTAATAACAACCCCTACAAGAATCAACAAACCTAGCAATAAAGAAACTACTCTGGATTGGATCCTTATTAATAGCCACCCTGAGACTTATACCCCAGGAACCCTACCAGATGACATTAGCGACCACATGCTTACTTACATTATTAGACAAAATGTCCACATTCCAAATACTCATAACCTCAGGACCTCCCGCTCAAAAAAATTCTTTAATCCAGACAGCTTTCTAACCGAACTACAAGCATGTGACTGGTCACCACTAACACATCTAGAACTTAATAAATCCGTTACTTACTTTAATACTAACTTTCTTAGGATCCTAGACTACCATGCACGTTATCGTACTACTAGAATAAGAACAAAATCTGCACCATGGCTCACAAAACAAACTAGGCAGAAGATACTCCTTAGAAATAAAATCTGGGCCACATGGAGAGCTACCAAATGCCCAACTAACCACCTTCACTATAAACAGCTAAGAAACGCCACCAAGAAGGATATTCTTAGAGATAAAAAAGATTTTTACATTCAACTACAACAAAGCAGCCAACAAACTCCTCAAAAGTTTTGGTCTGGAATAAACAAACTTCTTCAGCCAGGCCACACCACTACTCCAAACCCAACTGGTTTCAATCATAATAACTCCAACCAAATCCCTGATGCATTTAATAACTATTTTACTGAAGCCATTCTAACCCTGGCTAATTCTTTACCAACCTTCACTACCTCCACAACTAATACCTGCAATACTTCACTACCTACCTTTCACTTACAACCTGTATCCACATCCCTCATCTGTAAGCTACTTCAAAGACTGAAACCTTTTACCCCTTCAGCTGACCATCTCCCATTGGAATTCCTACAAATAGCCGCAAAAGCCATAGCCTACCCCATCTCCATCATTATTAATAGAACTATCACAGAAGGCAAAATCCCTGCTCTATGGAAGATATCCCATATCATCCTTCTACATAAAGGTGGTCCATCTACTGAGCTTTATAACTATCACCCTATTGCCTTACTCTCCCCCTTAGCTAAGATCATGGAAAAATGTGTTCACAAACAACTACTTAACCACTTACTACAAAATAACCTACTTGCAAACTGTCAACACGGCTTTAGACCATTCCATAGCACATCAACAGCCCTCTTATCCTTTACCGACTCCATAAATAAAAATCGTAACAACAACTCATTTTCTTCTGCTCTATTTATCGACCTGTCGAAAGCCTTTGATATGGTTAACCATAACTTACTATTAGACAAACTAAATGCCCTTTCTCTCAACCCTCAAGCCATACAATGGTTTAGATCATATCTAGAAAATAGAAAGCAAGCAGTACTTTGGCAGAACAATTTGTCCTCACTACTACCAGTCAATATTGGAGTACCCCAAGGCTCTATCCTAGGCCCCCTACTCTTTTCTCTATTTATTAACAATCTAGAAATGAACATACCTCTAGCCACCTGCATTCAATATGCTGATGACTCCACCTTAATCTGTACAGTGAAAAAATATAGCCACTCTCCACTCCCTTACCCAAACTGTCTTTCAAAATGTTGAGAACTGGTTTATGCAACACTATCTCCTCCTTAATCCCAAAAAAACTAAATTATTGCTCTTCACCCCTACTCACAAATCACCCACTCCTTTCTTCACTATAACCTCTAACAATGGTACCAACATTATCCCAGATTCTACAACACGCCTACTAGGTGTAACAATTGATAATCATCTCAGCTATGATGAACACATCAACTCCACTATAAAGTCCGTTAACAAAAAACTTGGTACCCTCTATAGAATCAAACCCTTCCTTGCCCCTGCTGCAAGAAAGACTATTGCCCAAACCCACCTCATTTCAACCCTTTTCTATGCCTGTGTTATATATACTAACTTGTCCAGAAACAACCTCTCTAAACTCTCAACCTGCTATAATAGCATAGCTAGATTCAGCACATGCTCCCCCTTTAAAACTCACCAATGCCTTAACCTCAAACAACTAGGATGGCTAGAATTAAAGAACTATATACTCTGTCAACAATTACTTATTACTCAAAAGATCCTACATCACCCTAACAACACCCCCATCCTCACCAATCTAATTACACCGTATACAAACCTATCCACACTCCGCTCTGCTAATAAGCTTCTAGTTTCCTTACAGAAAGCAAATAACAAAGCTGGGGATTCACTCTTCACAAACACTGCAGGAAAAATCTGGAATCAGCTTCCCTCAAAATTATCTACCCTTGCCTCTACACCTCTTTTTAAAAAACAGCTAAAAGAACATCTAAAAACTCATTGGCTGTGTCCATGCACTAACCCAGACTGATAATCTTCTTCTCTTCTTCACTTACCCCTTTCACTACTCCTTTAACCTAAGCCTTCATAACTTGTACTACTCTTTCTCTGTATTTGAAGAATAACACTTGTGTTCTCTTCCCAACTTGAGACTTCCAATTCCTTCTACTGTGTTTTGTATAATTACTTAGTCTGTTATAGCTTAAAATGTATTTTTATTACTACTTTTAGACTAATATTGATATGTACTGTATCCCATTATGTTTTTAGACATTGTTAACTTTGACACTGTTTATGCTTGGAGCTTTTCTCCCCAGGCCTCTACTGAAAATGGACATATATCCAGCTAGACTAGCCCGGTTAACAAATGTAAAATAAAAATAAATAAAATAAAAATATTTAAGAGACAGCCACTAATTTAAAAAAAAAAAAATTGTCCTTACAAAATGACTCCAGTGCAAGCTTGCAGACAGACATTACCACACCAAATGTTCTTACCACAGTGTACTCTGTGTTTCCATGACATTACATGATATCAGTGAAAACGGTGAGTACATAAAAAATGGGTTTATGTCATAACATCAAGTTTTTGGAAACTCGAACTTCACATGGTTGAGACCATATGTTCAGCTTTCTGAATATTTGAAGCATTTGTACGAAGACTGCGGTACAGTGTGGGTCAGGCATTGTATCTTTTTCCTTATTGTAGTGTGAGCTACCCCATTAACAACGTAGATTTTTGTTTTGCTTCATTCAAGTTTTCAGAAAGTCAAACATATGCCCCAGGATTCACGAAGCCTCCGTGTAAGAGTTATAACTCTTACACGGAGGCTGCAGTTAAACTGAGTGATGTCAGCATGCTCTGCATATTCATGAGAGCATGCTGAATCACACCTAAGTCGAACACGGCCGTGTAAGACAGTAGGGGGCGTGTCCGTAGGCTGAGCCCTGCAAGCGGACACGCCCCCAGAAGTCTAAAAGTGCCCAAAGTACACACCTACAACAGAGTCCACGGAAATGTGAATAAACACAACACAACACATGCCCCTACAGACTATTAAACATAAAAGAAATATAAATGTACATGTCATATTTTTTTTAAATTGTAAAGATGTTTAACCGTGTGTGCTTCGTTTCTTGAGCGTGCCGTAGCAGCTACAGTTAGCAGTCAGTGGGAAAGCATATAAGAACTACATATGCAAAATAATCCAGGAAGCAATAGCGAAGCGGTAGAGATGCCGGCTGCAGAGCAGGCATTCATGGTTCGAGCCCCCACAACACAAATTTTTTTTTTCTCAAAATAAGCATGAAACAAGTCTCTGACACATATATGTACACATAAAACCAGAATATATGTAGAATGCAATGTAACAGCCTATTTATACTGAATAAATGTGAGCTAAGAAATGAATATAAACTGCCAGATATGCCCATAGCTGAGCTACAGTTCAACAGAGTGAGGTTATGTGCCCGTAGATAAGCATAGGTTTAACTGGTGCAAAATGAGTGTCTGTAGCAGAGCAGTGGTTTACCACGCTAAATATATGTGCCCCTAATTGCGCTAAGCGGCATATGCGTGCCAATAGCCAAATCAGTGTTAAACCGGCGTATCCCGTTTGCGGCGAGCTGCGCACAGCAAACGAGCTAACCGATGGGCAACAGTGAGCAAGCTGTATCCAAAATGCCTTTACACAGACACACCCCTCAACATGTCTAGACAGTCCTGAAAAATAAAAAGCAGTGGCCAGGTTCGAACCCAGGATACTATACACCATAGTCAAGGTACAGAACCACTAAGCCATGACAGCAGTTCCTAGAAATGCAATAGTAGCTCATATATAGGAATGAATACAAACTACAGCATGACAATGCAGGTTTACTGAAGTTGATACAATTCCAAACTGGCCAATCACAGATATGCGGGAAAACGGACTATATAAGCCCCATAGGCGGAATACACAGCATAAACGATTGTAGAACAGACCTGCAGTTAGAATGTCAGGTGTAGGTGAGGGTAGTCGCTTCGAGCGCAGAGGTGGGGTGTTGAGGAGTCCAGGTATATGGCCTGGCTCCTAGTCCACAATCATGAGGGCCAACTCATGCAGGGCCAGGTCCTTTGGGGAGGCGTGCAAGGCTGAGGCGTGGGACCAGTTGGCTCATGAACTCACCAGTGCCACAGGAATTCCTAGGACAGTTGAGCAGGTCCGTCACCACCATGCGGACCTGAAGAGACGTAAGCAGGACCAACTGAACCGTTGGATCCAGGAGGCCCGGCAATCACCCAACGCCCCACCACTGAGTAAGTATAAATTAATTATGTTTGTAGAAAGTTAAACTACCTGAAATCATGGAGATGTGTATTCCAATATTACTTCATTTATATTACAGCTGCAGGTGTCCGTTCTGCGAACCGCAGAGCCTATGCTGATAGGCTGGTGCGGTTGCGCCACCAGGCAGGTCAGTAATCCACTACTAGTAACTGTAAAGATATATAAATGTATGACAGTTAGCATAAGAGTGCAGTGTAGCCAGGAAGGAATTAAATCTGCAACTCACAGAGTGTGAAAGTGTATGCAAGTATTGCCTGATTACAACAGTTCCCAGCCTGTAAGTTGAAACTAATCATGAGACTGTCCAACACATATTTTTAAATAAAACTGCCCTGCCTGTCAGAAAATAGTACACAAACTGCAGCAGCAGGTAAAGTATAGCTGCAGAAGAGGATGAATTCACCTGTGTGAGATATATTCCTGTGGAAATACTGAAAGATGACAGAAGTGAGAGTGCTGGAAAGAACTGTAATAATTTCTGTTAAAACATGTCAATAAAGCCTAGAAGTACCAGTCTGAATAGTAACATGAAAGCAAGTGAGAGAGTGTGAGAAAGTGTCAGGAATACAGCACTACAGTAGTAATAACCACTGAATAAACTATACTGCAGTCAGGACATAATTAAATGCATGTGAGACCCAAAACCAAACAGAAACATCTGTTCAGAGTGTTGCTGCATGTGGAATGTGTACACCAAAATCTGGATATGCTGCTCCCAGTCTGAAATATGCAGATAGGATGACTGTCTGATATACCAAACATCCACACCTGTCTACAGTTATAGAAAGAACAGTTAACAGGAGATGTATCTGCACAAACTTCGATATGAATCGTGTATGAACAGCAATAAAATGTAGAGTTATGTTGCAGTAACAGTCCCATCTGCAAGGTTAAGTAGTTAACATATAGGACACTGTAGTCAGAACAGTAGTGTGTATATAACTGTAGCTATTAGAAATGTACAGCATATGTGGTTGTATTCGAAGGTATTAATAATATGTCTGATTTACCCCACCCTCTAACCATCTATAATCCATTCCACGGGAAAATGGTATGTGCAATCACAATTACCACCCCTGGACATCTGTCCTGTTGGGTCATATATATTTGCATGTCTCTTGATGCATCCGCCCCGTTCATACATCCACACCTGATGGCCTGTTGCCATCAATCAACCCTGCATGTTGTTGGACTGTGTATTACTGTTCAAATTATGCATGTGCTATGCACGCTGTTCAATGGTGTGAATAACTGGGTGTGTGGTTAATGGGAATACTAATGCATGCTGTTACAACTAACTGTGAATGGTATTTATATGTCACTAACCCAAACTGTCATGACATAATGCAAAACACAGAACGACAGGGAAGGCGGGTTCCGGCGGACCCACCTCTCCCACCTCAGCTGGCGAGTGCACCTGGCACTAGTGCCGGGAACGGACCCTCCTCCGGTGGCCCTGTGCCACCTGCGGGTGGAAGCGCTGCAGGGGACGGGGCTCGCCCCCCCCCTCTGCAAGTGTGGCCGGAGGAGATCCACCACTCACCCTCCGTAGCGTCCGGACTGTGGTGCGTAGGGAGATTCGGGACTCTGTCCTTGAGCCCCTACGCCAGCTCGAGGCACGGGTGGTGCAACTAACGGGCTTGCCCGTTGCCCCGCCTACACAGCCCCCAGCACAGCCCTGTCCTGGGCAGTGAAGGAACAGTGGCAACTGCCTATGGGTGGGGATATCAGTTCCACTGTTGCCATCTGTGGGCTCATGGGCTCTGGACATCCCAACCTCCGTCCCCGTCAATTGTGTAACCCCCCCACACGTGTCATACACCGCCCCTGTATGCGTCTTGTTTGTCTTGTCTGTTAACCTACCCAACCTACCTCCCCAGCTGTACCGACTACCTTCACCTGACATACCACTCTCACCTGAAAAAAAAAAAAAAAAGGGCACTCTGTACCCACAAAAAAATTACGCCCCATACATAGCTGCCCATTCCGCACACATGTCTACTGGACATGGAACCCATCAATTCCAATTGGCTGTGCAACAGGTATTATTGTTGTCCTGACACCTCTCTCAGGGGTGGAAGGTTTCAAATGTCACACCAAATTACATACATATGCACAGCTGTTGCTGCTGAAGAAATGGGCAGCTATGGGCCTTACCTACATCCCTCCTGCACATCCCAAGCTTGTTTCCCTACTGTCTTACCCTCTTTGTGACCCCTTTTCCACCACTTTCCTGTCTCCCCATTTTCTTTTCTTTCAAAGAAAATAGCGCGGGTGTGCGCAAGAGTAAGCACGTTTAAGCGGTTGTAACCGGGTGTGCGCTTGTGTGCGCGGAGCTAACCGCCAGTGCGCATGCGTGAGCTCCGCGCAAACCAGCGCTAACCCAGTTACAACTGCTTAAAAGTGCCTTAGTCACTTTGATTGACAGGTCCCGTACTCAGTTCAAAAGAAAAATAAAATCCCACTGTGAGTCCCGAACCCAGGACCTTGGCAACTATAGTCTGCATGACTTACCACTAAGCCATGACTCTTATATCAAAACACTGTGCTAAAGTAAATATATCATTTAACAGTAGGAATGAATGTAAAGGGAATATAGATGTGTAGTACACAAAGCATGACATTTAGAATCACAAACAAAACTGGTGGATTTCCATAATAGTAGTGTGTGAACAGAAACAGCCATGCTAGTTGGAAGCTAGTAGGTAATAATGTCACCATAGCACCTTGCAAGACACACACATACTCACAGCAGGATAAGCACTGCCCATACCCCACAACCTCTTACAGGAACACATCCGGACCAAGTAATAAAATATGTGGAGCAAAGGCCCAAAACCAGGGACACATTACAAATAAAGTTACAAAAATGCAGACAGTTCAGAAAGTAACAGGGTCTACACCTTGTGGGATGTTTGGAAGGGTATGCAGTCTGGAACTTGAATGTTTGTCACCATAGTCGGATTTGAGCCCAGACTGACTTGCCAGATAAAGGTGTGCATGAGATAATGACCAAATTATGAGGCAGAAATGTGGACAGCCTGCAAATATCTGTACACATGACGGGTCCAACACCACCATATTTGAATAGTTAAGAACCTAGACATAGCAACAGTGAATGTCTTACAGGGATGCCCCACAGACCCCATGTGAAATGTACAAACAGTAGGCAGAAAGGTGTAACACATGCAATGGAAACTATGGAGTCCGGAAAGTATTCACCACTCGCATGGCAGAAAAAGTGTAGTAATACCTATGCTCATGCTAACCCACAGTCACAACTGCAGCATACCAGACATATTAATGGGTGCACCCCACTGATATGTACCATTCCATGAGGCACATTACTGGTGAACCTGAAAGCCTCTGGGGCCTGCTCAGCAGCATACCCACATATGCTAATAGATGTCAAGGCCCACACCATGGCCAGACCACACTGCATGCTGTAACACCCTAGCAGATATAGCAAGCATTCCAGGGTGTGAATGTACATGGGAAATAGGAAAGCTACAGCAGCACACTACAGTCAAGACACCTAGCAGGCACACCAGTACTGACAGTAAAGGGCAACTATTGAAGACGTAGCAACAGAGTGCAAGCAAAGGTGAAAGGAAAGCACACACACACACGCACACATCAACAATAGTAGTAGTTGTTAGTGTACATACACAGTCAGTACAGGAAACTGGAGAAATGAATGGAGGAATGTTAACCCACAACCCGAGTAAAATTAGAGATACCAACCTTTACACTCACAGAATGTTGTCCACAGCATAACAGCATGGTCCCTGCCATTAACATCTGAAAGGGCTACGCCTATTTCACACACTCTTTTATAGCACAGTTCTGAAATCACAGTGAGAACTGCAATCAGTACACAACAGGCTGCATGCAATTAGCAAATGCTGGCTAACAATTGGTGCAGAGGCCATCACATGGGCATATGCAGATACCTACAAAAGTATGCTGTATTCCATGTCCACGCATGCAATAATTACATTGCACCCGGAGAGAGAAAGAGAGACAGAGAGACAGAGAGAGTGAGAGAGAGAGAGAGAGAGGGAGAACCACACCCAGAACTAGACTGCAACTAAGCAGACAGACAGGAATCCCCAGCAACAGCTACCTGGAAGCTGCAACTGTGAAGTGGAGCAGCAGGACAGAGAGCCAGACAGTAGCAGACGCAGCTGTGACAAACACAGGTACTGTAAAGTAATACTATCAAGGTGTACATACTGTGAACCCTCCATATGTGTTATTGGGCTGTATCCATATGTATATGAAGATGTGTAATGGGCAGGGGATATACAGCACCTATCAGTGAAGGCTGTACATACAGTTGTATGTGTGAGCATCTATGTGCACATATATATGTCATTTTATCGTAGGTTGTACTGCCATGTACTAATTAGATTACACAGCTATGTATGTTTAGCAGTATGTTAGTGTGTGTATACAGTAAGGTATACATATATGCTGACATACCTGTCCAACATATGGCTATGTAGTTATGTCAACATATGTATGTGTATACATCTTATATGTATATATATACATATGATATGCATATATGTATACATACATAGAGAGAGAGATGTAGGACTACATAGACAGATGCTGATAGAATATTGTAGCGACATATCTATGTAATGCACACATGCAGAGATAGATATATGTAGATACATATACATAGACAGACTGATCTGACCACCTACAGGTATGATTGTATATGATGACCTGCAACACAGCCTGCCCCCTGTCGCCCACACCCCTCTGCGCCCCCCCCACATCTACAGCAGAATATGTACATCAATATATATATATATGTGCAAATGTATACAGACATATGTACATATATATATAAATAGACATATAGACATATCTTAATACATATATATATGTATAGAGAGAGAGAGAGAGATGTATACAGAGCTGGAGTGAGGCACATGTGTACAGATGTATTGCAACAGGTGCCTGGTGACAAAGGCACGGAGTGAACACCAGTGTCACATCCGGAGTATCATACCACAGTCCAGATCACCTACACAGGTAACCACCATATAAATGAGTGTCCGCCCACCACTGCATGTGTCAGGGGTGGTCAGGGTCAGACATGTGTACAATAGTGGCCCCAATGATAGTCACAGTGGCACACTATCCCTGGAATAGCTGCACATGGTATGTGTCCGCACATGGTCAGTCAGGCATGGACATGTAGGTCGGTGTACCCCCCACAGCACGTAATGGATGCCATGGTATGGACCTCACACGACAGCAACAGATATGGAGAAGGACACAGTGACATGTACAACACGGTGACAATGCACCCAAACACAGTACCATTGCACAGTGACTGTCAACACCACAGAGTACACATATGCTGCCCACGTACAGGTTACCACCCCCAGATGCACATATGGAGGTCACACCCATGACAGATGTCCAACAGGCATTGTACCCGCCCACCATCCACAACCTACCTGTGTGCTGTGTGTCGTCTGTGCCACTGCAATAGTGTGCACATGTGTAGGTACGGGTTCAGACCCACAGACAGGACACACCCTGCAACAAACCACACAGTGTTAAGATGCGAGACTCCCCATGTGTACATATCACACATACCCCTGCTGCATGTTACTCAGATAGGTAATATGCCATATGTGTCACCCTGTGTAACTGTGTGACGGCAGCAGGTACCATCACACCACATGTGTCACAATGGTCAGGTTAGCAGAACAGTACGCTGCTGTAGACACGGTGGCATTAGCATATTGTATAGTTTTGTATTACAATGTCATGTATTGTGTTGTATTGTATTGGTATGGTGAGGTGCCTCCTGCATGGAGTGGAACCACTGGTGCTGTGCGCCAGTGTACAGGTACATACCCTGTAGTCAAGGTAGTGTAACATAGCACCTCTATATGTGTGTTTAGCGCCTGTCAGAGGTTATGTAGCATGCAACTGGGGATACCAGCAGGTCCCGTCCATGTCGTGTATTCTGCTGACCTGCGGGTGTCTCTCACCTGGATATCTGTGATGACCTTGAGGTTAGGGTCAGCAGGGATAACCATGCCTTAATACAGGGGGAGGGCGGGTGACACCTGCACTGACCCTGTCCGCCACAATGTCATCTAGCTGTGGTGTCGGTGAAATATGTGTAGTGTACTACCCATGGGCATAGAGGATGGCTCCTGACCAGGTCGCTAACATAGGTCAGGTAGGCCTCCTGGTCATCTGCAGTATCACGCTTGACGTCCCACTCAACATTGCCCATGTAGTCAGTGTGATGGGAAATAGATCCTTACCAGTGCTGCTCAGACATACCCTCCCTTCAGAGACTGATGCTCTGTCTTGCAGTAGCTTACATCAACTGTAATACAATCAGTATATGGCTGGGGTTCGCCGGACAGGATGCTGTCCCTTTGTGGACAGTGTCCTGGCCATATATGGGAATGCATGAGCCATGCGGTCTTGGAGATGTCTGTAGAAAGCAATTGTGTAGGGGTCAGCATTGTGGGTTGTCTCTGACACTGGCCCAGTGGGCTGTAAGGATACCATATCACTGTTACAAAGTGTAACGTCTGTATCTGTAATGTTGTGCACTGTAGCCATCTGTGCTGGTGGTGGAGGTGGGATATGTATATCCAGGGCAAGCAGGGTGTGGTCAGCCCACAGTAGTCGCCGATGTACGCCATACAGTACCTAGACACAAACCCCCAGAGTGAGGAGGTGCACCTCACCTGAATTGGTGTTCTGACTGCTGGTGTTCAGTAGTATGTCGACGTAGCCTGGCAGGTACTGTACAACAGTTGCTGGCGAGCACTGATACCTGGCCATCTACATGTGTATCCACCAATAGACAGACAGATGCTACATATGTGTGATATGTGGTATCATGACAGTCAAGTAGCATGTGTAGTATGTGTGCCAAGGTCTGCCAACATAGATTGCTGATACCATGTTATCTTTTTCCCAGGTACATGGCCCACCCAAGACATCCAACCTACTCCGTGGCTGAGGATGAGGAGATACACCAGAGCCTGGTGCGGGACTATGCAACACTCTTTTCCCGCACCAGCCAGAATCAGCAGGTGAGGGCTGCACTGTGGCAGGACCTTGTCTGTCGGGTAAATGATATAGGCATGCATAATAGGACATATGAGCAGGTACGACATCACTGCAGTGATTTGATTAGACATGTCCGTCAGCGTCCGTCAGATATCCACAGGCAACAGGTCGCCACAGGTGGTGGGTGGCTACACATCCCCACTCACCAGACTGGAGGGACTGCTCCTGAGTGTAGTGGCTCCAGTCCACCTGCAACAACAACAGCAGCAGACATGCGTCATGATGGAGGCTGGAGCCGCACAGCAGCAGGACACTGAACGTGCAAGTAATATGTCATATGTGTAGTTGACTGTTGTGTACACTGGTAGTTAATGCATGTGTGTGGTGTGTCCTTTGTTTGTAGCTGCCACCATAGTATATAATGTGCAAGCGTGATATCCGCAATATTAGCTGCAGACCTTTGAAAGGCGACTGTCGTACTCTGACCTGTATCATACTCAGTAACATTGGCACAGTTGTGCCCACTAACATTAGTTTCCTCATGTCTGCAGGACCCTCCAGTATCACTGCATTGCATCCTATCCATGCTGGTGAGTGTCTATTTACATTACCTGTAAAGTTGTTGATAGTAATAGTACCTTTTGGCACACTTAGTGGTGCCCCTTGTATGCATGTAGGTGTGTCTGTGTCTGTGTGTCAATATCACGCATACTGAGTACTGTTCAATTGTGTGAAACTGTGTGCATGTGTGCATGTGTGCACCTGTGCATGTGTGCATGTGTGCATGTGTGCACCCGTGCATGTGTGCACCTGTGCATGCGTGCATGTGTGCACCTGTGCATGTGTGCATGTGTGCACCTGTGCATGTGTGCATGTGTGCACCTGTGCATGTGTGCATGTGTGCATGTGTGCACCTGTGCATGTGTGCATGTGTGCACCTGTGCATGTGTGCATGTGTGCACCTGTGCATGTGTGCATGTGTGCACCTGTGCATGTGTGCACCTGTGCACCTGTGCATGTGTGCACGTGTGCATGTGTGCACCTGTGCATGTGTGCACCTGTGCATGTGTGCATGTGTGCACCTGTGCATGTGTGCATGTGTGCACCTGTGCATGTGTGCATCGCTGGTAGTGTGTAGACATTGTAAACTGTGTTTCCTGTTTCCTTCCCACAGGTTCTGTTGCTGCTCTGGTGTTATCTAGCAGGGAACCTGAGTCAGGTGCCGTGGGTACTGCTACTGATGACATTGGTGTAATGGCACAGGACGGTATGCCAGGGTCCGCCATTGGTCAGCCAATTGACAGTACACAGCTGTCGACCCCATCCATGCGCACAGTTATCCTGCCAATACACCCCTTGTCACCACTGTCCCTAGGTGATGGACAGCATACAGTGGGCATTGACCAGGGTAATGTGGTATCTGCGGCACATGCTTCCCCACACAGCAGCCATGGGCATGGCCCAGAGATGGTACCACACAGACAGATGTCCAGGGTTTCTCGTGGAGCATCCATGGGCGCATTGCCCCTGGCAGACGTGCCCACAGAGGTCTTACAACCTCAGCTATGTTTCGACTGTCATGCAGGCACAGTCACGTATGGAACGGTACACCAGACAGGGTCTGAGGGAGCTGGCAGCATGTCGCACAGCCATGACCAACGGTATGCGTGACATTGCGGCCGCCATCCGTGATTTCACCGACGTCGTAGACAGACGTTGTGGGGACATATTACACCGGCTCCACAACTACATGTCCATGAGCCAGGGTGATGGTGGGCGGTTGCGTCGTCGACGTGGCCGTATGCCAGCAACAGCAGCAGCTGGCAGTCGGCGTGGACGACAACAGGGCCGTGGCCGCCCCCGTAGTGCCAGCAGCAGCCCCAGCAATGCTGGGTCTGTGCTGTCATCAGACCGCCCCAGGAGACCACGTGCACGTGGCTCTGGCCAGGCCCGACAGGGCTCTGTGTCCAGTCAACGAACACCTGCTTCTGATGACAGTACCCAGTCTGGGTTGGTACTGGATACGGTCCGTAGCACCCCTGCAAGGCACAGGTACCGTGTCCGTGGCCAGAGACACTGATCTGTATGACCTGGCAGGTACAGTCTGTGGCTGTCCACAAACACCAGTATATGGCAGCCATGAGGTGGAACTGTGTGCATCCATACACACATGCAAAATAACAACACCTAGGGCTACCGACACGCACACACTGCATCAACACTGCCCCACCTTGTACTGCTGTCCCTCACCAACACACATACACATACATGTCAATTGGTGGTATGGGTGGCTGACCCAGGCATACCAAGTTCACACCCTGTGCATATGATGAAACTGTGCCACCTCCTGCAGTCTGTAACAACTGTGCAGGTACAGGTTAACATGTTGCTGATGCACAGGGTGACCACATAGATGTGTAGTAATAGTATCATGTTGTTAACAGTACTGTGTGCTGAATTAATTGTGGGTATATCACAGCATGCCTGATGCAGTATTTGTGTGATTGTCATGTCCTGTTGTCTACACCCATGGTAAGTACCATAGTGTATCATCTGCACATGTTGGCATACTGGTGGTAATGATGTCAACGGCAGGCTACATACATAGGTAGCACACGGCTTGAGTAATGAATGTAGTAATACACAATGATGGACATGTAAATTGCAAGTGGCATGTTGCCCACACTAGACTCTGCAATGCAGATGTGTGAGGATGTTGATATGTGTGCAGAACTACACAACTGGTACAGGACACACAGGAGCACACTAGCACTGCATGCACACATCTCATACCATGCTAGACAGCACCAACACACATAACGAACTGTCACAGGAGGGAGAGTCCCCATATATGTCAGGGATACTGTGGTGGCAGGCCAGGGAGCATACATCCTACTAAGTATGGCACCACTGAGAGAAGGCTCGGTGTCTGTTATTTGACATGTGTATTACTGCAGGTATGGGCACATGGGTTTCTATCCAGTTATTGTACATCCTGACAGTACATGCATGTTCCGTGCACTTGTGTGCACTGAGACTGGACCCTAGCCATCTGACCAGTGTATTTCCATGTACATGTGCATAGCGCCTGCATATTTGCAGTGTTACCTTATGGAACTGGTACAGCTTGTTTGTTGTACAATGGACTACATGGAGCCCTGTTCACTGTACCTTTGTTTGCATGCATGTTTGCTTGCAATTACCCTGGAATACCGATCACACCTGCAATGCATAGTTATAGAGCTTCTGTGGACTCCTAGTGCCATCTGCATAGCCTACTATATGTATGGCCATGTCCCACTTGACAGGTTGCCACTGTTTGACCTGTTCACATGTACATTGCCTGTGACACAGTGCATATGACCTGCCTGGCATGTGTCCACGTGAGCAGTCATATATGCTACTGCTAAGTAGTCACAGGCACTACACCTTCACACATCCATCTCCTGTTGAACTACCTGCTTTGCTAGGGACAGCCTGCACCTGTCACCCCTGGCCTATCAGATATTGGCAAAGCCTCTTGCTACCCCCATAGTGCCTATGTTAGGCAGGGCTCACATGACAAACCCACCTTCATAGGTATCACAAGGGATAAGACACTAAGAGCAATGCTACCCAACGCCAGATGTCTAAACCTCCAGATGCATGCACCCAAAACACTCCTTGGCATGGGAAACATCGATATGTGTGCAGTAACAGATGCCTGGTTCAGGGCTACTGAGAGCACACCAGCACTACCGGGTGTAACCTGGTTGATTTCTTTGCTACAGTCACCAAGGCCAGTGCCGAGGGAAGGTGGTTCACACAGCCTACCTGGACCTTGCAAACGCCGCAACAATACCCCACTTGGGCATTCTAGGAAGCTCACCAGCTTAAATATAAGCCCCTATGTCACTAGATGGATTGCACAGTGGCTCAAGAACAGAACCCACATGGTTAGCATTGCTGGAGCCATGCCAGACCCCATAACAGTTACAGGTTGTGTCCCAGAAGGCTCAGTCCTGGGACCCTCTTGTTTGGTACATATTTATTGGAGGTACAGGCCAACATGGATGAACTGTGGCTGTCCAAATATGCAGATGACTGCAAACTGGACACCATAATCGACTCCCCAGCTGACACAAGCATCTTCCAAAGGGGCATCATAGCAACAGACAACTTGTGCCAGAGCCATGGCCGTCTGCTGAACAGTGTGTAGAAGGGGAATGTGCATCCTGTAGTCTGTTCACCTAGTTACCAAAAGGGACATTGTCCTCACACACACTAACCCCCCTCAGCCAAAACACACACTTGCCAATTGCAGGATTCAAACCCCTATCTGACTGTTATGACATGTGAGACGGGCGCATTAGCAGAGCACGCTATTTGCATTACTGGGGGTTTTCTCTTCCCCTGCTATACTTATAGAGTGCTGACATCATCAGTGTTTAGAAAAGGGAATGGGCATCCTGTAGTGTCTTATCCTATTTGCCAAAAGGGACACTTCCCTCACACACTAACCCCCCTCAGGCAAACACACACACTTGCCATTCACAGGAATCAAACCCCTACCTAGCTATGTTATGACACTTGAGTCGGACGCATTAGCAGAGCACGCTATTCGCATTACTGGGAGGTTTTCTTTCTCCTGCTGTACTTATAGGGTGCTGACATCATCGGTGTTTAGCAAAGGGGATGGGCATCCTGTAGTGTGTTCCCCTAGTTTCCAAAAGGGACATTTCCCTCACACACTAACCCCCCTCAGACAAACACACACACTTGCCATTCACAGGAATCAAACCCCTACCTAGCTATGTTATGACACTTGAGACGGACGCATTAGCAGAGCGCGCTATTCGCATTACTGGGAGGTTTCCTTTCTCCTGCTGTACTTATAGGGTGCTGACATCATCGGTGTTTAGCAAAGGGGATGGGCATCCTGTAGTGTGTTCCCCTAGTTTCCAAAGGGACATTTCCCTCACACACTAACCCCCCCTCAGACAAACACACACACTTGCCATTCACAGGAATCAAACCCCTACCTAGCTATGTTATGACACTTGAGACGGACGCATTAGCAGAGCGCTATTCGCATTACTGGGAGGTTTCCTTTCTCCTGCTGTACTTATAGGGTGCTGACATCATCGGTGTTTAGCAAAGGGGATGGGCATCCTGTAGTGTGTTCCCCTAGTTTTCAAAAGGGACATTTCCCTCACACACTAACCCCCCTCAGACAAACACACACACTTGCCATTCACAGGAATCAAACCCCTACCTAGCTATGTTATGACACTTGAGACGGACGCATTAGCAGAGCACGCTATTCGCATTACTGGGAGGTTTCCTTTCTCCTGCTGTACTTATAGGGTGCTGACATCATCGGTGTTTAGCAAAGGGGAAGGGCATCCTGTAGTGTGTTCCCCTAGTTTCCAAAAGGGACATTTCCCTCACACACTAACCCCCCTCAGACAAACACACACACTTGCCATTCACAGGAATCAAACCCCTACCTAGCTATGTTATGACACTTGAGACGGACGCATTAGCAGAGCGCGCTATTCGCATTACTGGGAGGTTTCCTTTCTCCTGCTGTACTTATAGGGTGCTGACATCATCGGTGTTTAGCAAAGGGGATGGGCATCCTGTAGTGTGTTCCCTAGTTTCCAAAAGGGACATTTCCCTCACACACTAACCCCCCTCAGACAAACACACACACTTGCCATTCACAGGAATCAAACCCCTACCTAGCTATGTTATGACACTTGAGACGGACGCATTAGCAGAGCGCTATTCGCATTACTGGGAGGTTTCCTTTCTCCTGCTTTACTTATAGGGTGCTGACATCATCGGTGTTTAGCAAAGGGGATGGGCATCCTGTAGTGTGTTCCCCTAGTTTCCAAAGGGACATTTCCCTCACACACTAACCCCCTCAGACAAACACACACACTTGCCATTCACAGGAATCAAACCCCTACCTAGCTATGTTATGACACTTGAGACGGACGCATTAGCAGAGCGCGCTATTCGCATTACTGGGAGGTTTCCTTTCTCCTGCTGTACTTATAGGGTGCTGACATCATCAGTGTTTAGAAAGGGAATGTGCATCCTGTAGTGTCTTTTCCTATTTGCCAAAAGGGACATTTCCCTCACACAGACTTACACACACACCAACCTCACACACAGACACACTGAGCACTTGCAGGATTTGAACCCCTACCTAACTATGTAATGACACTTGAGACGGACGCATTAGCAGAGCGCTATTCGGATTACTGGGAAGTTTCATTTCTCCTGTTGTACTTATAGGGTGCTGACATCATCTGTGTTTGGAAAGGGGAATGTGCATCCTGTGGGGAAGCAAACACCAAGCACACTATGGCTAAGCTGTCATTCCCTAGGGCAAACAGCCTAGTGTTGACCTCTACACCATTATGTTTAATTGTCAAATGCACATTATTTGTTGCTGATAGACTGTTTGCATATCTTTATTGCCATAGCATTCCCTGTTGGTATGAACAACCTCTGCATCTGTGGAAACTGTTTGCATATGGGAGGGATCCACTATATCACGTATGTCTCTGTAGTCATTTAACTGTGTGCACTGGGCAGACTGCTGTAATGTGGTTGGTTCCTGGCATAACACATAACAATACCAGATATGTGTGTCCCACTGCTAAACCAAGATTTGGACTAAGTGTGTGAGCATGCCCAGTTCAGCCTTCCCATGGCATGTTGTCAAAGTGTGTGAGCATGCCCAGTGTGAGCATTCCATATGTTGGACTCTGCAGCCCACCACATTTGTGGATGTGTGTGAACTTCACAAACTATCACCCGTTCATGGTTGTGGATTGTGTGTCATGTTGTGTAGTTACTGTACAACTGCTTTGTGTGTGAACACAACAGGATTATACTGTGCCTGCAGTGTTTGCATGGGATACTTTGCATACAGTTGTCAACATCCTTTCACACTGACCTAACACTGTAGTACTGTATAGTGTACTGGCAGTACTTTGACTGTGGTGAACAGTAACCTGGGCTTTACTGCTATCACTGCTTTACATTTCGATAGTGGGCACAACAGCCTGGTTGGGGCCAGTTGTGTACATCTGACCATGTTGCATTCTGTTCAGATATGAACTACTTACACCAGGCTTGTCCAACATTGTTAGTGTATTCCACAACATAGGTGTACAATTGCAAACACTAGCGATGTGCCCTAGTCCATGGCTAATGCAAGTTGGAGAGTGTGTTTGTCCTTCAACACACATTGTAAGGAGTTTGCCATGACATCTGTCATGGTTAGTATACTGTGCCTCTGTCTACCTGTGACATGACAGTGATACCCAGGATAAACCTACCATCTTCCGTCCACCCATCAGGATTCCTATTGAGGAAGATTGATAAGTGACTCTATGGGTAGCCTGTGCTGAGGGTTCACTCATGAGTGGGAGTGGCTTCTGTGTTATGGATCACACAGTACAGCTTGTCCTATGTAAGTCAGTGCTGGGGTTCAGGTCTGTCATGTGCATAGCTCACTGCCATTCAGATTGTACTATGTGCAGCATTTTTATTGATGCCAGCAACACAGGCAACACATGGCATCTGTGTAGGCTGATTGATACTCCTGATGAGGTACTGTTGGGGACTTTACAGTTGATGGAGGTGTCTGCTGAGGTACATCCCACAGGGGCTATTGTAGTCGATTGTACCACTGATGCAGGAGGACTGCAGAGCCACAATGACCTCCCCTTATGTAGATCTGACAGCCTTCATGATTAGGTGGGTATATGGTATGTTTCTGTAAACACTACAGCACATGTTTGTCCAATGCAGGATATCTATCACCCTGTGTCCCCAGGTCTCTCATTACATGTTAACTACATAATGGGTTAACACCTATGTGGTGATTGGTGGGCACTTACTGTATATCCACGGGGGTTGACTATACACGTTTCTGCACTTAGCTTGCTGACATAGCTATGGCACCAGTTGTCTGTTTCTATGTGGCCCTTTGTGGGATGCATGTGTCAGCTGGTGGATCATATGTGGTGAGCGGTTTGTAGTCCTCTGCAAACATGTTAGGACACAGTCCTTCCATGTTTGCCTGTACCTATGGGACATATATACCAGACGAGGGAGATACCAGGATGGAGCCTTGTGGGATGCCAGTTATATCTGGTTTGTAGTCTGACATGGCTGAAGCATGTCTGACCATGTCTGTTCTGTCCTTGGTCTGGTTTGCAACCCCTCTACTGACATGTGGGTTTATATTTACGCTGGTGAGCCTATCTATACTGAACATGTAGGGTATTGTATAGAAGCCTTTGCAAGGTCCAGATACACTGTGTGGAGCACATTGCCCTCATCAATGACCTTAATGACTGTTTCAATTGAGTCCAACATGGTTAGGGGCAGGATCTGCACTTGAGGAGGCCACACTGGGTTGGGTCCGGTGTCAGTAGGTCCCCAACATCCATATGTCTGTGGTACATGCTGCTCCTTTCCATAGCTGTGCAATCTGGGCTTCTCATGATTCTGGGGTAGTACTGTTCAGTATCCATTCAGGCAACACCTTTGTTGAGAAGGACCACTGTTGTTGTACACTGCTCTTTGGGTACATATTCTGTGGTACGGCTGACATTGAGCAGTAGTGTGGTTTGGCATTCCATTCATCTTAGACTCCATGTTGCACTAAGCCCAGGTCACCATCTCATACCATTGCTGCTGTGTGTTTTGCTTTGGAGATGTTGTCTGTTACCTCAGCATCTGCTATGTCAGGGGGCCAGCAGTCTGCTGGGATAGCTATTCTGCATTCTGGGGGTGGGGGTTTGCACTGCACCTGTCGGGATGTATGTTGGCAATATGTGTGTGTGTTTGTGGTATTTGTGTGATTCAGGGCATATCTGTGAATTCACAACATGGCTCCTACCATCAGTTGTGTAAGCCTTGGGATTATCCTTTGTGTCCTGTACAATTTGTATCTACATAGGTTCATAGGTTCATACTAGGCTATCCACCCTGGGCATTTGTTAGGCTAGCCAGAGTGTGTGTGGCTTTGAGACCCCTTGCTATGTGGATATTATGGCCATGTATTATTTGCTTAGCTGTGCCTCTGTCTGGACATGACACAGTGAAGACCCCCACTGTAACTCTACAATCATCCATCCACTTGGCAAGATTCCTGTTGAACAGTGTCAGTGAGGGGCTCTGCCTAACATGGGGTGGGATTCTGGTCCAGGGTGTGTGGAGCCTCTGGATTATGTATCTGTCCCATCGGCACATCCTATTTCATTATTTGTTGAGGTTGACATCTCTCACTCTCGCAGCTCCAATGGATATGTGTTGTCTGGGGTGGAGCATGTCCATTACTCCTGTGTTGGGCATGGCCTCCTACAACAGGCATGCAATGCCTCTGTGTGGGCAGTCTGTGACTGGAGTCAGCTGGGGTGTCTACAGCCTAGCAGCATATGACATATATGTGTGACACTTTATCCTCTTGGTGAGGTACCTTTGCGGTCTTTCTAACTGCTGCAGGTGTCAGGTAAGGTAGATCCCATATGAGGCATTGTACTGGATTATGGGTGTGATTGGGATAAAGTATAGGAGCACAGTGACCTCTGTTGCCATAGATGTGACTCCTTTCCTGATACAGTGTCACATGTAGACAGTCTTCCTAGCCACATTGGCAATGTGGGTGTCACATAACAGGTTACTGTTCACTTGTGTCCCTTGGTCCCTGGTTACTCCTTCCATACATAATGGTTTACCACCTATGTGGTATTTCGTGGTACCTTGTTTGGTATTTGGTGGGACATTCATACTGTCCAGTGTCTTCAGGATGGTTGGGGGGGGTTATTGTGTGTGAGAGTGCGGTCTGTAGCATGCTACAGACTGCACAGCAGTCTTGCCTACAGTTAGTTGCACGTGGGTGAACTCCACTGCCTTGTGCATTGTCAGTTACCTGGACGTATGGGTGTCTGTGCTGCCTATGGTTACTCACCTCCTTTTATGTAGTGTTCCAGGTTTTGGGGCCATGACACATGGTACATGGTATAACCTGGTAGTGCTGGTGTGCTGTCAGGAGCCTTGCAGCAGGTTTCTGTCACTGCACAGACATCGATGTTCTCTATTCTGGGGATGGCCTCGGGAGCATGCATATTGGGGTGTACACATCTGGCATTGGTCAGCATTTCCCTTATGTTTCTTCCCACTTATGTTTTCTCGGGTGGTGGGTCAGTCTTTTCAGCCTTGCCTACAAAAAGGCTGTGTGGAGGTGGCCAAGGCCTTATCCACTATTCAGACGCCCAGGGGTAACAGGTGCAGGCCATCCCATGGGCAGCTGCATGGCTTGTCAAGCATGACATCCCAAGCAGACAGACATTGGATCCCCTTGGAATGACACCAGTAAGTGTGCTACTTGCTATGACTGATCATTCCATGTTTCTACTGTGGCATTATTCTTGGTAAGGGTAGGTTGCTGCAAACGGTGAGTGTCATACCAGCCTGGACTACATAATCAGATAGCTCATCTGTGTCACTTTACATGTAGTCTAGGGCAGTACATCTCGGGTCATTCACACCAGCATGGACTATGACTGCATCATATTTCTATTTGCTTTGGAGTGACCTTCATATTTCTGTTATGTGGCATATTGTGGCGGCCTACAGGCAGCTTACTGTACCCTTTCCTTTGTTCAGTCTGCTGTGGGACAGCAGTGTGTCTGACTATGGAGTCACCTATTACAACTGTATCGGGCATGTTGTTTCTCCTTCTGGCCTGTGACTGTTTGGCACACCAGCTTTGTGTGCTATGTGTTGCATGTGCTATGTTTGGAGGCTGTTTCATTGGGTGTCTGCTTTAGTGGCCTCTGTTGGTGTGCTGTGTGTGTGATTTCTGCCTCCGGGAATGTATTTCTGTGTTTATGTGTTTGGTTTGCAGTTGTGATAGGTCTACGTGGGTATGTGTTTGTGGTGTGTGTGGTTACCTTCTCCTACTGACTTGTTTTGGGGGTACTGAGTTGGGGGAGCTCTGCCTCCGGTTTGGATGGATGGTTGCATCTCTCACATATATTTGTATTTCTTGGGTGGAGTTGGTTGTCTGTGTACTTGGGGCAGGTGTAACATTGCCTCAGGATTCACAGATTCCACTTGTTGTGCCTGGCCTTACTGGATTGCATGTGTGGACAGATTATATTGCCATACTACTGATCAGTAATTACGTCATTGTTCATGCTTGCTCTATCATGTAGTAGCTTCCTCATTCTCTTGCATGTTTTGGTTATGGCTGGTGTCCACCATGCCAGATTTAGGCACTGTGTCTTGTTTTAATTTGGGACTGCATAATCCAAGCATTCCTGGCAGTGTTCATGGAATGGCTGTCTTACAGGTTCTGAGGCGTGGCCCATATTTTGCACCTGCACGGGACCTTTCATGGATTCCACATCAGTTTGGAGGTGTGCAAATAATGCTTAGCACATGTTTTCCACTGTGATTTCCCGGACAGGGACTGTGGTCAGGATTTGTATATCCAGTGTGATTACTATATGGTCTGGTGTTACCAGTGAGCAATGCACTTATCATCTTGACATCCCGTACCCATGTTGCTGATTATCACATCCAGTATGCTTGCCCCTCTTTTGGGTGTGCTACGTTGTTCCTGGGCCTTTTGGTTTGTGGATTCAATGACCTTTTGTCCTACACTGTTGCAGCTGGTATAATGCTCCCAGTCTATGTGTCTGGGTATTTGCAGTCGCCCAATATCATGTGGTTTGGAGGACTTGATATATTCATGTATTCCAGCATGGGCCCGATGCAGTTCCTGGTGTTGGGCCAGTACTCTGTAGCAGGCTATACACTGGGGGGCAGTTTTAGCCACTGTTACTTGAGCATGGCTAGTCCATGCTGCTTTTTGTTGTGGTACCAACATGGGGTGTGGTTATCCTTGACAATTCTTGCTGGTCACCCTCCTTTTGTAGCTTGTTCCAAGTGTTGAGGATGTACAGCACAGTATGAGGTGTAACCTGGTAGTGTTAGGGTGCTGTTGTGAGCCTTGCCTCAGTATTCTGTTACAGCACAGTTATCAACATTCTCCATACTGGGTGGGCTTAGTCCGCATGCATCTTGCTGTTTGACCTTATCCCTTATCTGATTCTTATCCCTTCTGGTACCTATGGAGATAGGTTTGTGTTTTGCGCCTTCCTATTCAGGGCACACTGTGCATGACAACAGCCTTTGCCAGTATCCATACGGCCTGCACTGATAGGTGCACGCCAGTCCTGGCAGGTGGTGCATCATGTCATGCTCAGCATGTCATCCCAGACTGGCACACAGTGGGTCCCCTTTGCCTAACTGCATTACTTCAGAAATTGTTGCACTTCATCATCTCGTTGTCCTGTTGTGGCATGCTGCTTGTTGAGGGTAGGATGTTAGACGGGTCCTCAGGTGTGCATATGGTACTTGGTGTTACATTACTTGACACATAGCATTCATGCCTCAGGTGGTGCTGCAGGGCTGCCTCTGTCGGATGCACATATTACACTTCCCTGTACATGTTTGTGAGCAGGTTGTGTCACATTAGGCATCCCTGTTACTATATGGTGAGTCGGAGGGGAATCATTCCCAAGGTTCCTACTGAGCCAATGTATGTGCTATCGTTGCCTCTTTGCCAAGGCCAGGGCATACTGGGCACGCCTCCTTCTGCCTACTGGGGCAGGCTCAGGTTGTTCCTCCTCCGAGTCACGCTGTGCCTGTGGTGGCCTTGGCGATGGTGGGGGCTGTTTGGCCCAGCCCTATGCTGGTCCTGCTGCAGCTGTTTTCGCATGATCATATTATGTAGCATAGCACATACCATGACAATTTGGGTACATGTAGTTGGTGTGTACTGCAAGGCTCCACCAGATGTGTCCAGACACCGGAACCGTGACTTGAGCAGCCCAAACACACGCTCTATTACATTACGTGTTTGTGCGTGTGCCTCATTATGGCGTTCCTGTTCAGGTGTGTGTGCGTTTCTGATGGGTGTCATCAGCCACGGCTCCAGTGCATATCCTGCATCCCCACTAGGTGTCCGTGTGGGATGTCCCCATTGGCAAATGTCTGGTACAGCTCGTCAAATGCCAGATGTGGGAATCATGGTAGCTCCCAGGACAGCCGGCACACACATTCATTATTATGCCCTGGGCATCACACACGACCTGGCAGTTGATGGAGGGAAGCCCTTGCGGTTTATGTAGGCCCTACCCGCTCTCCTGCTGGTGCTTTGATGCGTATGTGCGTGCAGTCTATGGCACCCAGTACCTCAGGGTATTCTGCTATTTGCTGGAAGAGACGATGTTGCTGGCCAATACCTCACGGGCATTGGGGAAGTATACATGATCACCGACATGTGCTGACATGGCATCCAGGAACTGGTGCAGTACCCTGGAAGCTGATGCCTGTGATATCCCCATCATATCGCCAGTTGGTCTCTGGAAGGTACCTGTTGCTAGTATTCTTAGGCCAACACATACCTTGGTTTCCACTGGGATGGGTTCCCCTCTGTTGGTTCTGTGTGTGAGGCGTGGCCTGCACAGCTCTACTATTTGCTGCAGGAGGTCTCTGTCCACTCTATAGCGCTCTACTATCTCCAGCTCATGTAACCCGTGGTAGGTGACCCTGGGCCTGTACACTCTTCTCCGTCTCCTCACTGCGGGTTGTCTGGCACCATCTGCATTGTCACCACCCTCAGCAAGTCGCCTATGTCTCATTATGACAGCTATGGCAGCCCCTAACATTTCTGCTCTGAGTTCAGCTTTTTCAGTTTTCACTTCTGATAACTTAACTCCTGCCTTGCAGTGTCTCTTGAGAGAAACATTCTGCACTGCTGTTTGCAGAGTTTTAAGTGCTTGGCTGGCCTAGTATTCTGCCTGTGTAATTGCCTGCATCTAATTGTTTTCACCTGCTAGCTCCAGCAGTATTCCCTGCTAACTTCCTAGTACATCTGTTGCTTCCTTTTTCCTCTGTTTCCTCAGGGTGGAGCCGTGTTCAAACCAGCAGAAACACGCTCACAGTGGCTTACACGCGCGCACACATACTTACACAGTTCAGAATCTGCTTATTCGGGTTTAAACGCGTGCACGCCCGCGCAAACGGTGTTAAACATCTCCCAACACGCTCCCACTGCCTTACACTCGTGCACACTGCCTTACACGCGCACACACCGTCTTACTCGCGCTTCATGGCGCGCACACGTGCGCATACACGTCCAGCAAGAAACTTTGGTGTAGGCAACAGTGTACACCTTCCATTTCTTGGCTTTCTCATGTTTACTTGGAGGCACACCTCCTTCCTTGATACCTCTCTGACATCTGTCATGTAACTCTACCTTCCAATTACTTTTATCCCTTTCTGCCATTCCCCCCTGTGATGTCACCTATCTCCTACTCTGTTCCTCCCCCTTCTGTAACTCTTACACTACTCAGACTGTGCTCATTTGCTATGTGACAGTGGAATTCAGTATCCTTATCCTAATTTGCATCAGATTGCCTACTAATGCTTAGTTACATCTCTTAGACTTGGCTTCCCCCCTTGGCAACCACTACACGGTGGCCATGTTGGTTTTCCTATGCTGGTCCCTCCATTGACATTCCATGTATTGCATAAAACCTACATTTGTAGGTTTAAAACCTTCGTTTTTATGTTTTATGCAGCGCAGCCCGTTTGCATGGGGCTGCGCTGGGTTTACATCGGCAATTGCGAAAAAAAAAATATTTTAATATTTTTGCATGGTTACATTGCCAATGGCCACATATTTGGCCATTGGCATGCTGCCTATAACATATGCACCCTTTATTTGGAGCTGACATGGCTCCATTGCCGTGTTTGCAGAAACGTACTCAGTTGTCAACTGAGTACATTTCTGCAGCTAACACGGCTCTTACACGGGCTGTTCTTGGCTTCCTGGATCGCTAATCAGCCTCATTTGCATGCTATTCGCCTGCAAATGGGCTGGTTAGCTTAGCCACTCCGTGTAAGAGCCGTGTTAGACTGACTCTTACACGGACTTTGGGCTGTTCCTGGATCGCGAAGGCTACATGGAGTCTTACACTACTCTTAGACTCCGTGTTAGCCTTCGTGAATCCGGCCCATGGTCTAGACCATATGAACTCCGAAAACGTGACATTCTCACATACAACATAAACTTCATGTGGCATGTTGACAAAATCATGCAGTATGGTGACCACGCCATCAAGACATTTTTTGGCATAACAAGCTATACAATAACTTCTTAGATTACTGCAGGGATGTTAGTACTAAAAATATCAGAATTTTTTTTAACTTTGGGATGTGGCTATCGTATAATTGTAAAGTGTGTGTATGCGCTACACTCCATTATCATTCTAAATAGTCTACAGTACTAAGAATTAGGCTGGCTAAATGCCAAAAACTACTCAGCTTCACTACTACCCATGGAAACAGAGCAGGACTCTAGCAGCATTCGGCCTTCACTCTCCAAACCCAGTCAACTCACCTGCTGAAAGTACTTGTCACAGTTGATGTACTCCTTGTCATGGGAGTCCTGCAATTTGTTTGTTTTGATATACTGCCAGAGGGCCTGGATGATGGATGACCGTGTCTGTGTGTGGATTCCTAAGAGTCGGGCAAGGCGTGGATCCAGCTTAAACTGTGGAGGCTGTGGATTACAAACATACACAAAAAAGCAAATATATAGTTTAAATGAGGAAATGTAGTCAATCAAACAACGTTTAGAAGCTTCAGAACTAACAGCCTTACATGTTGCCTTTTTTTGTAATTCACTTACAGATTCATTTATTTGATAGCTAACTTGATTATGAGTAAAATTCTAACTTCCTGGCTATCACCACACTGAAAGCTGTGTAAACTACCTTGGTGTCACATGCACTCCCTGATGAAAGTCTGCACAACACTACAGTTCTGACAACCAAACTATAGACTCCCTTGTGAAAACAGAGTGCACTGTCTCACCAACATCTATTCCTCTCACTATAAGGTTATGTGGAAAGTCATCAATACCAGCAAGCTATCTACTGTGATTTGCATGTCTTGTGGTACACAGTTCTTATAGATGCTTCTGTTTGAATATACTCATCAGTGAAACTAGATCACATATCACAAGGGTGGTGCAGTGGTACAGCAGTTAACACTGTCGCCTCACAGCAAGAGGTTCTCTGGTTCAATTCTCGGCTGGGGTGCCTTCTGTGTGGAGTCTGCATGTCCTTCATGCATTCGTGTGGTTTCCCTTCGGGTACTCCAGTTTCCTCCCACATTCCAAAAACATGCGTCTGGAGTGTTTCTCCTCGGGCCTTTGCTGAAAATAGCCTCTGTCCTAGTCAACAAATGTTGAATAAACAAATAAATTAATTAACATATCATTGTCTCAGTATTGTGTACTAACTTTTCTGTCATAATATTCTACCAATACTGGAGGAATTATCTGCAAAAAGTGAAGAAGTATATCTACATTCCAGAGTCTGTATCTGGAAATACAGGACATATGTAAATTTCGGAGTCTCTTTATCTGGAAATACAGAAGTACAATTCACAGTAGGAAAATGGTTCATCTGTAACTATTAGAAAGTATTTAATTGGAAGGAATTCCTGCAGAAACCTGGAAGGTTTGCATTCAGAAATTTGACTTGTTTTTTTACTGTGGGAACATTAGTATAGAAACCTGAAAATGTGCAGGGGCCACAGTTCCACTGTGTTACACTGAAATTATATTCCATAAAGCTTCTTCTGGAAGAAACACAGAGGTTTAAGATCCATCTCTATAAAACGTAAAACATAAAGTGTTTTGCAGGGGACAAGCTGCCCTACTCTCATGCCATGTGTGGAGCTTTGTCCCTCCCTATCTCTTCACTTATATACACTTATTCCATGGTTACACAACTGGAGAGAAAAAAGCCCATCGAAAGTGAACCATGGTCATCACACAAAGTGAAAATGTACAAGCAGTGATTTGCTATGGGGACCAGTAATTGCGGAGTTCAACACTGGAAAACTAAACTGAACAAGTTAATATCACATCTATTTAACACTTGGTGAAGGGTAGGGAAGCTGTACGCCACACTGCTGCATGTTGCAGGAGGAAAAAACTATAAAGGTAATTAACTTGTTTACTTTTCTTAAAGAGGGGTAAGACAAAATGGCAGCATTTACGGAAATATTCAGGAAGTATTGTAAACCCAGAAAGAACCTGCAATTTCTAATACATTTCTTCTTTTCAAGAATGTAAGGTTCTGTGGAGACTACTCATGCTTATGTTACCAGGCTAAATGTAAGAGCCAAAGACAATGAGTCTGCTGAGTCACTGGTAGTGAAGTCCACTGGTCATAATACCTCACTAAAAGAATCACAGGCCTAAAGCAGATGCCCTATGTTGACCGTCTAAAAAAACTCCACCTATACTCACATATCATCTACTCGGAGGCGATCTCTGCTTAACATACAAGGCCATGTCAAACCCAGCGCTGTTGGACATGCTACACTTAAAGAAATCCCAGTCCCTCAGAGACACATGCTCCAGGGATCTAAACCTTGTCATCACAATGAACAAAACATGCTGGAGGGATAGGTTCCTGACTCAGAGACTCCCCAGACTCTGGAATAGACTGCCCATACATGTCAAGCAGAGCGCCTCTTTGGCCTTCTTCAAAAGGAACCTTGATGATTGCATGGGAGATAGGAAATTCACCCCAGGGATCATGTCAGTCGCCCTGCTAGTCAGGGGTCCAGGGAAGTAAATACTGTGGGAAGAAATAGCCAGGGAATTGTTATGGCTAGGCTTGTATAGGCCCTAGGGCTGATAGCCTAGTACCAGCCTATGAACCTAATCACTTATTTTCAAATGGTTGCTCACTGCCTGATCTAACAACAGGTTCAAAACTACCCTCTCTCACCCCTCTCCCAAAAACTTGCCAAAAATTCAACCCAAACCCCTCTCCTGATAACTCACCACTCAAAACTGCAATACAGTTCAACTCTTTTTTTGTAGCTTGTATAGCATCTTTAACTAAGGATTCTTCTACATCTAATACATATCACCACATCCACTTTCACCTTCAAACCTGTGCCCACATCCTACATGAAACTATCTATTTATTTACTTAGTTACATTTGTTTACCAGGAAATTCCGACTGGACACAGGTCCTTTTTCAGCGAAGGCCCGGGGAGAAAAGCTCCACAAGTACAATAAGAAATCTTACAATAGAAAAATGTTACAATGTTACAATAGAAAACGTTACAATGTTACAATAGTAGATGATTTTACAGTAAACAACACGGCATGCAAAATACATGGCACAGAAGTAAGAACAAACAACATCAAAGGGTAATGAGTATAAGACAGCATTAAAATTGACAATTAAATGATACTTAAGGATTAAGCTGATAAGATATAAAGAAATAACGCTGTACTAAGTGGCTGGGAATGTAGTTAGTTGGGGTTGGAGCAAGGGCAGAGCCAGTGTTTTTTTAGGTGAGACTTGAGAGTGGTTTTGAATAGACTGCGAGATGGTAATTTGGTTACAGAGGGGGGAGATTGTTCCATGGTTTAGAAGTAGCACAGGAGAACATGGCTTCTCCTTCTGAGTTTTTGGGTTTGGTGGTAAAAAGTAGATTTTTGCTGCTGGACCTTAGGGGTCTAGAAGAAGAGTAGATTTGGAATAGGTTTTGAAGTGATGACATGTTATGGGGTGGTTTATTAGTTTGTGGGCAAATGACAGTTGATTCAGGTGAAGAAGTTGAGGGAGTTCAAGCCAATCAAGTTCCCTAAGTGAGTTGCAGTGGTGGCTACAGTAGGATGCGCCTGTTGCAAACTTTGCAATTTTATAGTAGCAGAATTCTAGTCTGCTTAGGTCAGTCTGTCTAAGGTTGGTAAGTATGGGAGTGGAGTAGAGTAAGGTGGAAATTAGCTGGGAGTTGACAATAGTGATCCTGGATGTCTTAGCTGGGTATTGTTTGTTTCTATAAAGTGCCCCAAGTTTTTTATGAACTTTTTTATGGTAAGAGATATGTGGAGGTCGAATTTGAGATTGTTGTCAATTTCTATATCTAGATGTTTTGTGTGGTCAGATGGGGAGATGATGGTGTTGTTCTTGGCATGAATGTTGAAGAAGGTGGAATAGTGCACAGATTTGGAGGGTTGAAAGGTAAGAAGTTTGGTTTTGTTTGGATTGAGTGGAAGTGGGCATTGGAAAGACAGCTTTCTACAGATGTGAATGACTCTTGTGTGATATTTTGGAGTTCTGGTAAAGTGGGGCAGAGCACATGCGAGTGGATTCATCTGCATATTGTATGAGTGTGGTATGTTTGGTGGAGGTATGAAGGCTGTTGATGAAGAGAGAGAATAGTAGGGGCCCAAGGATGGAGCCTTGGGGAATCTCGAGAGAGACTGGGAGATGAGAGGATAGCTGATCTTGCCAATCCACTGATTGCTGTAGGCCAGAGAGAAGAATATTGAGAGATATCATATCAAAACCCTTTGATAGGTCCAGAAATATAGCAGAGGAGAATAGGCCATTATTTTTATGGTGCAGGATCGTGTTGGTGAAGGAAAGCAGGGCAGTGGTGGTGCTATGAAATGACCTGAAGCCATGTTGGGTTTTGAAGAGGAGGTTGTTAGTTAATAGATAGTTTAGTACCTGAGAGTTAATACATTTCTCAAGAATCTTGGAGAGTGGGTAGACAATAGCATTGGGGCAGTAGTTGGAAAGGTTGTTGGAGGAGCCACCTTTGTGTAGGGGAATTATGTGTGAAATCTTCCACAGAGTAGGCACATAGTTTTCTGATATGGAGTGGTTAATTAATATGGAAATTGGATAGGCTAGGGTGTCCACTGCTATTTTTAGGTATTCTGAGGGAAGGTTGTCAACTGCGAGTTTAGTGGGCTTAAGGTTTGTCAGAAGTTTTTTATACAGGAGATGGGTACTTTGGAGAAGGTGAAGGAGGGGGGGTGGGGGTTGGGGTTTTGTGAGGGGCAAGTGGATAAGAAGACTTGTTGTTTGGCTAGTGATAGACTGGGTTCAGTGAAGTGTATGTTGAAGGAGTCAGCTATAATGCTGGAGAAGGATGGGATGGTAGGTGGGGGGTGCCTTGCTTACCTGGGTGGAGTACGGAGTTTACTGTGGACCAGAATTGATTAGGATTGTGATGGCAGGAGTATTGGGTAGACTGATAGTAATGGGCTTTAACTGTTTTTGTTTGCTTTTTTTACTTTGTTACGCAATTCAAGGAAGGATTGAATAGCAGAGGGGGTTTTAGTTTGGCGCCATTGTTTTCATGCTTTGCCCCAGATTTTTATGAGTCCCCAGGTGTTTTTTTGTAGCCAGGGGGAGGTTTTAGTTTTAACTTTGGCATATCTTAGGGGAGTGTGGGTGTTTAGGATGTTGAGGAAGGTGGAATTGAAGAAGTGGATGGCTTTGTCTAGGCTGAAGTATTTTAATGGTGTCCAGTTACAGTTTTGGAGGGAAGAGTTGAAGGAATGGGGATTAAAGTTTGTTGTATTGTGGATTTGTCTATGGATAATTTGATTGGTGTTTTTTACATGGTGTTTTAGGAGGAAAATGGGGGTATGGTCACTGAGGCTGTCAGGTAGACATAGTGGGGATTTTTGTTGACCAGTATCCAATCGAGGATAGTGTGGTTGTTGGGGTTTTTATTTACATGGGTGGGAGACTGTATTAGTTGGGAAAAAACATGTAGATTTAGGTGAATGGTTGGGTGGACATTGTTACAGGACAGCCAGTTTGCATTAAAGTCACCACAGATGATGGTTTCTTGGGGAAGAGAAAGATGGCCCAATTTAGGAGGATTTCTAGAACAGGAATATTCTGGCCTGGGGGGAAGTAGCAGCTGATAATGTTTATGGGTTTTATTTGGGTTTAGTTTGAGGGATGGTGTATAAAATTTCTTTCTTTCCAATCAGGGGGGCTGAATTGTTGACAGCTTGAATGTTAAGGTGGTGTTTAAACATGAGTGCTATGCTGCCACCTTCCTTTGATAGTCTGTGTTGAGGATCCTATAGCCAGGGGGGAGAATTTCCTCACTTCTGATGTGGGGTTTGAGCCAGGTTTCAGTTAGGAGGAGGATGTCTGGGGAGTGTGTTTTTATGGTGACATGTAGGTCTTGGGTTTTACTACATACGCTTATAATATTTAGGCACAGGATGAGGAGATCAGATTTTTTTTGTTGGCTGTGATTAAAGAGAGGTGGGGGATATTTTGAAGGAGGTTAGTGGTGGGGTTAGAGGAGGTTGGGCCAGGGTTAGGGTCGATGTCCCCGCTACAAGTTAGTTTAGAGAGGGAAGCCAGTACAAGTTTAGTGTAGATAGTAAGGAGTTTGTCATATTTTAGGGATATTTTTTACTTAAAGATAGATGGCATTTGGTATTTGAGTGGGACTATAGAGATGGGGTTTCTAGTGGCTGGGGAAATGTAGTTGTAGAGTGGGTGTTGGAAGGAGGAAGATGTGAGGGTGCAGTGAAATTGGTTTTGAGAGTTAATTATGGAGGTGTGATAAGATGTTAGGTGAGCAAGGAGAATGTAGGTAAGAAGAGTAAATATGTTGAGTAGTAGCTTGGCTGAGCAATGCTCGATGTGTGGTGGAGTAAGGGAGGGTGCTAACTGGGGAGTGGTGGAGTCAGAGTCAGAATAGCCCTAGTTGGTGGTAAAGTTGAAGGAGTGGTTATGGTTCAGATAAATCTAGATGTAGTGGGGGGGGGGTGTAATCAGTAGGCAGGGTGGGGCACGCAGTGAGCCTGTGCGAGTGGGGCCTAATCCCCAAGCAAAGGATACTAAGGTATGTTACTACTCTGTAAAAGATTTTTAGGCTTTTCTTGTTTAATTCACTTTTCTTGTTTAATCCGCTGTTCTTGTTTAATTCAAGAATAACTTATCTGTATATTAGGTAGGTTTTAGGTTAGACTGTGTTTTACATTCAATTTCTGGTAAGGGGGCAGGAGGGAGATTAGAAGTGGGAAAGTGAGGTGAAAAACCTAGTGTTCACCCAATTGAGTATGCACAGCCCTTTGCTGTAACACTTTAGGCAGAAAAAAGCACATACACTTTGCTTTTTTTACTCTTAAACAAATTAAACTGTGCTCTTCTTCAGCTGATCACCTTCCAAGCGAATACCTAAAAACAGCAGCCAATAGCATTGCCTATCCTGCCTCAATCCTCATAAACAGGTCAATCCAGGAATACCACGTTCCCTCTCTCTGGAAAATGTCACACATTATCCCTCTACACAAAGGAGGAAATTCAACAGACATTAATAACTTTATCCTTATAGCAATCTTAGCTCCCCTCACCAAAATACTTGAAAAATGCATTAAAACAAATTTCTAGACTATCTCCTGAAGTAAGAACTGCTATCCCCTACAAAACATGGCTTCCATCCTTCCCATAGCATTAGCACTGCCCTTCTAATCTAGATAGACACTGTCAATAAAGCTAGAGATAATGGCAAACTAGTCTCTTCCTTATTTTTAGACTTGTCTAAACCTTTGACAGTTTGTCACAGCAAACTTCTATTTCAAATGTCCTCACTAGGTCTCTCTCAGCCCACTTTTCTGTGGTTCAAAAGCTACTTGTCCAATAGGTTATCAATGATTCCACACTCTCCTTACCTCCCAGTAACTACCAATGTGCCACCAAACTCTATTCTTAGTCCCTCCTCTTTAACATTTTCATCAACACTCTGTACTTCCACACAACAGGCCACCCTAATACAATATGCAGATGATTCCACTCTCATTTTCACATCTGACAACATGATACACCTCCAAATTACTCAGGAAGCTTTAACAGCAGCTGAAACATTTCTTAGTAACTCACATCTCATGCTCAGGGAAAAAAAGACCAAACTACTACTTTTTCCCCCCAAATCCCTCTCTCATGAAAAAAACAAAATTTAAAGCCTTCTCTCTTGATAAATGCAACCAGCGATGTCACATCTCATAGCAAATTATTAGGGGTGACAGTGGATGATAATCTTACATTTAACCTGCATAGACACAACTGCTTAAGAAAAACTCATAAAAAACTAGAGATGTTTTACAGAGCCAAAAGCTTTCTCATCGATGCAACTAAAACTATACCTCCCACTACTTATCTCTTCCCCATCTTCTTTATGGTGCGCTCATCCCTACTAATATCCAGGCTTCACAAAAATTAAAACCTGATCAATGCTATAACAAAGTTGATAAATTTGCAGCACATACCCCTTTCAGAACCCACCACTCTATAGCACTGAAAAGCCAAAACTGGTTATAACTGCCACATTAGCCAACATATACATAACTTTTTACCACCTATAAAATTATCCCGCATCCGTCTGCCTGTCCATCACTAAAAACATTCTACATACCTATGTTTCCAGTCAGTCATTGTGATCCAGTGACCAAAAATTCCTATCTCTCTACAAACTTGCACATTTGCTGGGCATTGTCTGTACTCGTACAAGGTTGCTAAGGCCTAGAACTCCTTACCTGTATCCATCAGGTCTTTACCTTCCCTCCTATCTTTCAAAACTACTCGTAAAGACTTCCTAGCTAAAATCTGGCTCTGTGCTTGCTCAAAACCAGGATAAACTATATCCCTTAATATGAACAAGCACCTTTTCATTCCTTATACTTCCTGACTCTTCCTTCTTCACTTACTTCCTTACTGCTATCTAATTCTCTTCCCCGACTTTCTCTCTAAATATACCATAAGTCTGTTTTTCCCTCACTTCACACTGCAATTCCTATTTGTATTAGACTAACATATCTTTAATTTCTCTACAAAATGTCTACAAGTCCTTTAAATATTAAATGATTGCTGTATATCTTGTATCAGTTCTTAACCAATGTTTTTATATTACGTCTAATGTGTTATAATTATTTAAACTACAGATGTTTTTGTTTTATTTTTAAAGACTGTAAAATTATTGTTCTTAAAATGTTTTGTAATAATTTGGAATTTTCCTCCTCGGGGCTCCACAGGAAATGGGTTTCTACCCAGTTGGACTTTCCTGGTAATTAAATGTCAATAAACAAATAAATAAATAAATTTGTAGTACCTGCTGCCTGGAGCCTGCCCATATAGGTCATGAAGTATGATCCTGTTTTTTTTTTTGGTGTGCCTGTTAGACAAGGTACTCCACTTAACATGTGGCATATTTACGTCCAAAAGTCAACAATGTCTTGACTTAATTCAAACAAAGTAATTATCATACAACATTCATTATTATAATCACAATCTGTGAAGACCTTTGTGTGCGAGATTTCCAGTCCTATAACAAATAAATACTGACGATACTCTATTGTTTATCACACTTGTTATGGCATCCATGTTGTAAACAGTTGTAAATAGTGTTATGCTAACAATATACCCCCCTTCCTCTCTCATTATACTCATAAATCAGACATACATGTTTTCCTCTATTCATCAATCATCCTCTGGTTAAATAAGGATAATTGTATCTTATTTTATATTACATTAGTTATTATAAGGGGGTTTCTCTAGTACTCTCTATCCCTAAGATTTATGTTTTTGATTTTGCAAATCTGAGTGTTTAGGATAATAGTTAATCCTTTTTCTCCTTTTATTTTTTAGTGTATTTTCCTAGGTGTTGCTTTGTTAGGGTATAATATGTATGCTTACTCTCATTGTTACAATCTCTTTATATAGCAAAGACTGTTATTTGTATATAATGTATTATCCTTTTTTGTTTATGTTTCTGTTTTTCTTTTTTCTTTTTATGAAAGTACTAGGAAGCCTTAAACTGATACAAGCACTCAACTCTCCTCGTTAATAAGGAGAAATTAATCATAGGCACTAAACAGCCTATAATTGCAAAGTACCTTGCTAAGGTAAGGGAAAACAGCTCTTGTACTTTACAGAAAAGAGCACCAAACCAGGCATGTCCAATGGTCAGCTTCCGGTGTTTTCTCCTGTCCACCTGGTGGATCTGGGCATAATGGGGCAATGCAGCAATTGCCTCATGCACACAGACAACCCTCTCCTGCTACCATCCAAGACTACAACCTGTGAGAGATGCACTTACATAGCCAAACTGGAAGTAAAGCTCTCTCCACCCAAGACTGTGCTAGACAGTCAAGAGGAGAAGGTTAACACCCGCACTACACCTCAAGCAACACATAGCCCCTCTAAACCCACACCACCAACACCTTCACATAGCAACACTAAACCCTCATATGCGGAGACCCTTAACAGAAACCTGCCCAAGCAACAAGGACCTCTGAAGCTGAAATGTAAACAAACACCAATCACAACCAAAGTGTCACATAGGTCACAACACCAGTGTGCCACCCAACAACAGCACCTAAGGAAAGACAACATACCCAACACTTTAGTCATAGGTGACTCTATAATCAGACACACTGATGTCCCACTCATCAGGCTGAACAAGGAGAAAATTACAGTCAGCTGCCTGTCAGGTGCCAGGATCCACCACATAATGCATGCACTCAAGTCACTCCACAACAAATACAAATATGACTCTGTCATTGTCCATGTTGGAGTGAATGACTTGAGACAGACTTCCCTGGACTACATGAAAAGAGACACGGAAGAGCTCTCGGATCATGTGGCCTAGGCAGGTATGACCCTAGCCCTGAGTAGCATCCTGCCTTTGCCCAGAATGATATCACAGTATAAGGACAAAAAGGTTGACTTCAACAATTGGCTAAGCTTCTGGTGTCATTCAAAGGGGATCCAGTATCTGTCTGCCTGGGACAACATGATCGACAGATCACGATCTTTGCCAGAGATGGTCTGCACCTGTCGCCCCTGGGATTCAGGTTACTGGCTAAGGCTCTTGCCACCCCTATAGTGCCTTTTTTAGGCAAAGCTCAAAGGACAAAACCATCACTATAACAGGTACAAGCATGCAAAATCTGAAGGTAATGCTACTCAATGCTAGAAGTCTAAACCTCAAAATGCACTCTCTCGAGGCACTCCTAAAAATGGAGAACATCGATATCTGTGCAGTAACTGAGACCTGGTTCAGGGCTCCAGAGAGCACCCCTACAATACTTGGCTACAACTCTTACCACACTTTTCGGCCACCAAACCAGGACAGAAACACTAAAGGTGGAGGAGTGTCCATATTCATGAAGGACATTCACACCACCAGGCTAGTTGCCTAACAAAATGCGTCTGAAATTCACCAGGTGCAACTAACGCTAGGTAAGACTGCAATCCAAATTGTAGCTTGCTACAGATCCCCCACCATGCCCCAAGATTCTCACTACACCTTTCTAAACATACTGGAAAATATTAAGATACAACCAAACACGCTAATACTGGGTGATTTCAACTAACCTGCCATTAACTGGGAAAACTACTCATGTACCAACACCTTTGCCCAATGGTTCTTGGAATTCATAAATTCCAATGCCTTGGATCAACTAATCCATAGTCCCACCAGGGGTTCCAATATCCTAGACCTGATCATTACCAACATGGGAAATCGATGCTCCACGCCTATGGTCACCCCTCATTGGTCAGGTCTGACCATAAGCTAATCACCCTTGACATCCACATCTCTCCCCCCACCCCCCTCAGTAAGGAAACTTCCTCCAAAAAAAAGGAAGCCAATCTGGTGGTTCCCTGCCATAAACAAACTTTACAACAAAAGGAAGAAACTGTTGCAGAAAAGAGGAAAATCCCAGGATGCAAAAAAACTCCCTTACCAGCCTCAGTAAGAAGCTGAGATCCCTCATAAAATCCTCCAAAGCTACGAAAATAAAATTGCCAAAGATCATAAGATAACCACAAGGCATTCTATAGCTATGTCATGAATCTAAATGGCAATGCTCAGATCTGCCCTGAGCTACAACAGAATGGCATTAAATATACTGATCCCAAGGATATTGCCAATATCCTGGCAGATCGATTCAGTGCCAACTTCACCCCCCTCTCACCCCGTACAGGGCCCATCTCAATACCAAAAGATTGCCAAATTCCGGTAATAATGGCCAAATAGGTAAAAATTGCACTCTCCAAAGCTAATAATACAGCATCCATGGGACCAGACGACATCCCAGGCTGTGTACTACATGAACTACAAAATGAACTGGCACCTCACCTAAGTGTCAAGTTTAATCATAGCCTCACCTCAGGCTTCATGCCCACTGAGTGGCGCACAGCTACAGTTATCCCACTCCACAAGGGGGGGATCCACCTTGGATCCTGGGAACTACCTCCCCATCAGTCTGACGAGCCTGATCTGCAAGGCCATGGAACGTATTATCATGGAACTTACAAACAAAGACATTGGCAACCTTCAAACACTGGACCCCACCCAGTTTGGATTCATGAAGGGCCGATCTTGACTACTGAACCTGACTGACTTCTTCTAATCAGTCTCCAGAGCTGTGGACGAGGGTAAGGCAGTCCACACAGCCTATTTGGACCTCTCCAAGGCCTTTGACACCATCCCCCATTCTGGAATCATAGATAAACTTACTAAGCTGGGCATTAATCCCTATGTCACTCGATGGGTTGCCAACTGCCTTAAAGACAGAACCCACACTGTAAAAGTAGCCGACTCCAAATCCAGCCCCAGACAAGTGACAAGTGGAGTATCTCAGGGTTCAGTCCTGGGACCGCTCTTGTTTGGCATCTACTTCTCTGAAGTACAGGCCAACACTAAGGAACTCTGGCTATCAAAGTTCGCAGATGACTGCAAACTGGAAGCCATTATTGAATCCCCAAATGATGTGGATATTCTACAAAAGGGCCTTACAGAAACAGATGCTTGGTGCCAGAGCCATGGGCTCAAGCTTAATGCCAAGAAATGTATAGCTATCCCTTCTGGGATAAAAACATGTACCCATGAATTATCACATAGGTGACAGTGCACTAAACACTGAAAGTGTGAAAAGAGACTTAGGGACACAGGTGGACAGTGGTCTCTCCTTCGATAACCACATCGACACAACAGTCAGGAAATCCTTCTATGTGGCACACCTCATCACTAAGGGCTTTTCATCCAGAAAAAAGGAGGTCATTGTCCCACTGTACTCATCACTCATTAGACCCATTATAGAATAAAATGCCCCATTTGGTATGTACCTCTCAAGACATCTTTAACAACTGGAAAGGCTGCAGAAATACCTCACTAAAAGAATCACAGGCCTAAAGCAAATGCCCTATGCTGACCGTCTAAAAAAACTCCAGCTATATTCTGTTGCATATCGTCTACTTAGAGGCAATCTCTGCAAACATACAAGGCCATGTCAAACCCAGAGCTGTTGGACATGCTACACTTAAAGAAATCCCAATCCCTCAGAGCCACACGTTCCAGGGATCTAAACCTTGTCATCACAATAAACAAAACATGCTGGAGGGATTGGTTCCTGACTCAGAGACTCCCCAGACTCTGGAATAGACTGCCCATACATGTCAAGCAGAGCGCCTCTTTGGCCCTCTTCAAAAGGAACCTTGACGACTGGATGGGAGATAGGAAATTCACCCCGGGGATCACATCAGTCGCCCTGTTAGACAGGGGTCCAAGGAAGTAAATACTGTGGGAAGAAATAGCCAGGGAATTGTTATGGCCAGGCTTCTATAGGCCCTAAGGCTGATAGCCTACTACCAACCTATGAACTTATTTGAAAAAAAAAAGCCCAGTCTCTCCCATTCTAAGGATTGCAGTAACACTTTTGTATTTCTTCCCCTCCTGAGAAAAAGTCTGGATGAAACACTTCTGGAGATTATGTTGCTGCAGTAAACTCTCAATTAACTGGAACTTAAGCAACCAGGAAAAAAAAAATCGAAGAAATACAGTACAATTTTCATGTGTTGCATACCTTATGTTTTTAGAGTTTGAGTTTTAAAAAGGTATATAGGAATAAATTCCCTCTATCCCCAACCTAAGAACAAGGCAAACCATAGTACAGGGCACAGTATTAGTCAGGTCTACTTTTAATAGTAACTCTCAAGCAGCCAGAAACTACAGTTATCCGGCATTTAACAATCCCCATGGGTGCTGGTTAACTGAGAGTTTACTGTATATTAACTCCAGTATGACTCAGAGAGCTTTCTAATCTCCTTGTTTAAATGTTCATTCTGATACTCTGATCATTTCTATTATGCAGATAATCAGTAGCAATGAAAGACTGGGGTGAAGGGGGTAATTGCCCCAGTGCAAAGTGTTAAGGTGACGTGATTGAAAAGCTAGCACTTTTTTTTCTGTACCAAAATGCTGATACAGAAATGCACTTGAGTTCAGCATTTTTCCTGCTCTTCACTTGAACAGCTGGGAGTTGTGGATTGGTTGAATTACTGCAGGAAGCCAATTAGCTTGAAGAGGTGGAAGGGGCACATGGACTGGGTACTGTACTGTACTGGACTGCAGGAATCTGTCCTGCAGTTTACAGAAGTCCTTTTTTCTTTCTCTTCACTTGAAGAACTGAGGTGGGTGGGGCACTACCTCATGGGACCGGAACAGGGTGCACGTTCAGCTAGCTATTGCACTGTATGCAATTAAACCTCTTCTTAGTTATCTCCCCCTTACTTCCTACAGGAAATACACTTTGGCATGCCTGCATTTTAGCCAAGGCTCTTTCTGTACCACATTCCTGCTACTGTCACAGTATCAATAGTTATTCCTCCATGAAAACAGTTTTCTTTGCATAAACAGTAGGTAACGGTACCCACTGCCTCCATGTTTTCATACAGGTAACAGTACCCACTGCCTCACTGTTTTCATACAGGTAACAGTACCCATTGCCTGCATGTTTTCACACAGGTAATGGTACTGACTGCCTCCATGTTTTCATACAGGTAACAGTACTCACTGCCTCCATGTTTTCATACAGGTAATGGTACCCACTGCCTTCATGTTTTCATACAGGTAATGGTACCCACTGCCTCCATGTTTTCATACAGGTAATGATACCCACTGCCTCCATGTTTTCATACAGGTAACGGTACTCACTGCCTCCATGTTTTCATACAGGTAATGGTACTCACTGCCTCCATGTTTTCATACAGGTAATGGTACCCACCGCCTCCATGTTTTCATACAGGTAATGATACCCACTGCCACCATGTTTTCATACAGGTAACGGTACTCACTGCCTCCATGTTTTCATACAGGTAACGGTACTCACTGCCTCCATGTTTTCATACAGGTAATGGTACCCAATGCCTCCATGCTTTCATACAGATAATGATACCCACTGCCTCCATGTTTTCATACAGGTAATGGTACCCACTGCCTCCATGTTTTCATACTGCCCCCTTTAACCTCATATGGATATACAATATAATTGATTTTTTCTCTACTTATCAATGATCTTTTCTGATTTGTTCCTACATTTGTCATCTATTTTGCTTATTACACCACTGTTTTGAGGGTGGCAGCCACAATGTCCCTTGACAATTTTCAGTGCCTTTCCATTTGGCTAAGTTAAATGCTTAATAATGAATCTATTATAATTGACATCCAAGATATTGGATCCTTTCTTAGGCAGATGCAGACTTTCACATCAATGGAAGCCTGAATGACTCCAAGTAGGTCCACTTACTGAACTATAATCTGCAAAGTATACTGTCATCAGTCACTTCCACAAACTAGCAGCATCTCTAAGTAGTAGTGTATGTTCATTGACACAAATTTCTTCCCAGATACACAAACTCCTCTGATATTTCTCCTAACTATTTCATATTTTCAAATATCAGAATGAAAAACATGGCACAGCATAAAAGAGGAGAAACTGCAGTGGTATATCAAAGTTTAGAAGTAGCAAACATGAATGGAAATAAATATTTAGAAAAATGCTCATGCATATGCACAGACTCAAATAAATCACTAGGAAGCTTTCACAAATGCCAATTCCTCGTGCTGTTAGTAGCTTCTATTTTGTACTACATTGTAAAAAAAAGTTCTTGAAGACTATAAACATATTGGAGCACAAAACGGCGAAAGCCTTGGTCTTTGTTACACAGAGTAATTTTACAGAACATGTACTTATGTGTTCCTCCTACACTCTTTTAACCTACTTAGTGAGCTATAGAAAAGGTCTTAATCCATCAGTCTTTGCTATGTTCAGTAACATACTTGTTTCCAAAACAGGTAGAGGTGAATGTGTGTCAAGGCACTATTCACAAACACCAGTGTGCAGTAAATGAGGGCTTTTATGCAATATACCTGCATACCAAAGCCCTTAAGGGAGTTTGTGTAGGCAATGTACTCCATGCATACAGTACTTATATGCAAACTACCCTTTTATCAGTTGTCTCTTCTATTGCATTAACATTGGCAATGCTTAACAGTATCCACCTTGCTCACAGCTTCTTTATCAATATGGCATATTGCCAGCTATGGTAACAGTACAGCAAAAATGTCATCTAAATTACTTAAAATGCAGCTCTACTTGTACTGAATGGAACACAGTAGGCTATCACTGTAAGTTCTGCAGACTTGAACTCAGTAGGCTATCAATGTAGGTTGTGCAGTCAATGATGCTGGTTTGCAACATAACAAACACAGCAGTTAAAAAAAAGTATTGTCCTGGATATAAGATTCTACATTGTGACTTACAGATGGAAGGACAGAAAAATAGATTAAAGTCCATAAGCTGAATGGTCACTTGTGGTCTTACTAAGTGCCTTCTGTAGTAGCCTTGAGTTAGAGGCAACAAAACAGGTAATCTGAAGCAAGAGAAATATTTAAAAAAATATAATCTCTGCCTAAGTTTCAGTTTCTTTCTGTCCCCAACAACACTCCTTCCTGCCAGCATTTCACAAGGGTCAATCCTTCACCCTTTCTTGTCTAACTCTTTATTAACCAGATCTCCACCATAATACCCTCTAACAACTTTTACATGCCAATGATCGAGCAGCTGCTAAGACATTTCTTCAGAATTAACTCAAAATGAGCTCACTCACAAGATGGTTCACTGACCTACTAATCTGAACCTGAAGTATCAATAAAAAAGGCTTCTTGAAAGCCACAATTAAAACTAAGAACTAGGAAGAAAACTTCCTTACATGATAGCATCACTGTCAAGTAGGTTAACCTCATTAAATATTCAAGAGGATGGAGTGATGTCTCTCTCTCTTATTTAAATATCACATTAACAAAAGTATCTGTATCTTCTGATCAAATACATGCACTGTCAACTGCACATTTAATACTCTGGGACTGCAAACACCTCTTGTTTAGATCATCTGTGATCCCATACTACATTATTAACTACAACTAACAGCAACTCCTTGTTAAATATTAAGTTTCATATTTGCTTCAACAAGGGTATAATCTCATCAACCCGAGCAGCACTGCAGCTCAATCCCCAAAACAAGTATGTTACCACTCCATCTGCGGACCAATTACATCCTGACCACTTTGTTCCAAGAGCTCCCCTACCCATGTGGACCAATCCAGTTACCTCAGTAAAACAAACACACAAACAAATTCACTCCTTGAGGAAACTGCACCTCTCAGTAAGGGTGGCGGACTGAAGTAGCAATTGCTTGCTATGCTAAGCAGCACTGAAGATCATGTCTTTGCTGACCTTAAGATACTCTGTGTATTAATCTTATAAGCACTAGGTACTACTCACAACGACAGTCCATTGGGTCGTTGCCTAGTGCTAGCCATGTATCAGAACTAAGTGACATTCTTAAAGGAACCAAAACCACAAACATCTCACAGATGTGGCACTATAAATATTTGTACTGCAGCCATAAACAACCATTCTAAACCACATATAGCTTGTTCCACCATGCCAGAGACAAGAGTCACCAAAGTGGTTTGGACAGGCCCTCCTTAGAATATAACCGAAGTCACTTGCCATGGTAATGTACTTTTCAGAGGTGAAACCATAATGGCACACCAACCCCAAGGCAGATAGTTGCCTCTGAGTTACTAGTGCTTACCACATCACTAGGATGCTCAAGCCCCTTCACTCCCAATACGAATATGACATATTCATTATTCGAGTGGTCGTGAATGACTTGAGATGCATCCTACCCCAAGACAATGTAAAGAAGGCATGATGGGGGACATTGACTGTATCTTTTCAGACTGGAAGGAATTTAGTCACGAGCAGTATCCTATTGTTAAAAAGAATGATGTCACAATATAAGCATGAGACGACTGACTTTACTAATTGGCTTAGTTAACACTGTCATTTTAAGGAGATCAGATATCTGTCAGCCTGGAGTAAAATGGAAGACATTCCCACCTGTTTCTCCAGTATGGCCAGCACCTACCTTCCCAAGGCTTTCCCATATTGGCTAAGACATTATCTACCCACATAGGGCCAGTGCCTTTTTTAGGCAATGTAAGTCTACTTAGGCTACCAATGCAGTAAATCCAAATTCAACACTGGCAGGAATCAATGTAGTGTTGCTCAGAGCTGGAAGCCTAAATAAGATAATGCCCTCCCTTGAAGCCTTTCTGACTCCAGAAAATGAGGACATTTGTGTTGTCAATGAATCTTGGTTGTAGTGCAGTGGCAGATCTCCCTCCTTACCAGGTTTTACTGCCCAGCACTCACTTACTCCTACAAGTATAGGTAGCAATGATGCTGGTGCTGGCATGTCTGCCTTTATCCCAAGTACCACCAACTCTGGACTAATCAAGCTCGTCAATGACCTTGAACTCCTCTGTATTCTACTATCTGTAAACAAAACCTCATGTCACATCAAGGCCAGTGACAGAACCCCAGCCATGACACTTGCAACCTCATGTCACTTCAGGGCCAGTGACAGAACCCCAGCCATGACACTTGCAACCTTGTGTCACATCAGGGCCAGTGACAAAACCCCAACCATGACACTTACAAATTATGAAGCATATCTTAACAGTCCCTCTCCCAAATGCCATCACTCTAGGGGACTTTACCTCTCTGTTAAATTGCACACTTACATCTTAACAAAGAAACAAATATGCACAACACACTCAATCTTGTCCTCAACAAAATAACTCCTGTCTGCTCCCTTCCCACTGTCAAACCCACACACTGGTCAAAATTGGATCACTGCACTATAATATTCACCATATGGTCCCAGTGCAGGTCACCATCAAACCCAGCCATCTTTTGAGACTTCTCTAAGGCTTACTTCCTCTTGCATGGTGCTACATTCAGATGGTTAAACAGATTAAACAGTCCCCCACCCCTTGATGACCCTACAATATCTTCTATTGCAGACGTCCAAAGTTTATACTCTCGTCACAACTCTGGCTAAGAGGTTTCTGTTCTTATTCACCACAAGTACAGTGCCAAGTGTAGAAACAAACATCCGGCAGAACTCATCCATAAACAAACCCTGCAATAAAAGGAAAAACAACTCAAAGCCCTAAAGAACAAAATCCTAGTGCAATAAAATCAAGCTCAAAATAGTTAAGAAAGAAAAGAAAAGCAAGATCAAATGCTACAAAGCTAAATATGAACTAAAAGTTGTTTTGTCAACAAGGAATGACCATGGGTTCTGTAATTGTGCAAAGAACCTCAGATGTTACACTGGGCTTATCTCTAATGACATCACCCAATCAAACTCTCAACTAACTTCCCAGCCAGTAAATTTACTTCCATGTTCTTCCCCTGTTGCCTCCAAATTTCCAAGTACAAAGTATTTAGTCCACTCCTCTTCCACCCAGAAATCACCTCAAAACAGATATTAAAATTGCTGTGCAGGACAACACAAGCTCTACAGGTCCAGAGAACATACTGGATTGCTTCCTGGTCAGTATGAAACACCCGTTGGACTTCCTATTATCAATCACTAATTAATAATTTTAATGAGATTATTTTGCTTGCGTTTTGATATAGTTAGCTATGGTCCGAGGAGACCAGTTTTGTTTGCCCCTCTATTACTTAAAGTTGAGTGGGGGGCACCAGACCAGGAGATGGCAATGGAGGGCAACAGACCTGGAGATGGCAATGGGCACAAAAACAGCCAATTACAACTCTGCCCACAGCATCTAAAAGCCCAGCATCTCTACCCAGTATCCTACAGAGTCCTACACATTGATCAATGCCTGGCCTATAAAGCTGTAATAGACCCAATCCTGTTTAATCTACTGTACATTAGCAAGACCAGTAGTAACCTTTATTAGAAGGTTATGGTGGAGTTAAAACAGAGTGTGAGGATTCTAGAGCACATGAGACAGACATAAGACAACACATGTGCTGGGGCAGTAGGTAGTCTGAAAGGTATGAAGGTAGGATCTACAACTTATCAGACAAGCAGGGAAATGGGCAGAATGGGTGAGTCAAGTATCATTTATATGCTGTGAAACTGAATGATTATATAATGGCTCCACTGGTACAACAATGACTCAATACATAAGGTAGCAGATGGAATGAGGGAGGGCTGTATTACTACAATGACTCAACACATAGGGTAGCAGATGGAATGTGGGAGGGCTGTATTACTACAATGACTCAACACATAGGGTAGCAGATGGAATGTGAGAGGGCTGTATTACTACAATGACTCAACACATAGGGTAGCAGATGGAATGTGAGAGGGCTGTATTACTACAATGACTCAACACATAGGGTAGCAGATGGAATGTGAGAGGGCTGTATTACTACAATGACTCAACACATAGGGTAGCAGGTGGAATGTGAGAGGGCTGTATTACTACAATGACAACGCATAGGGTAGCAGATGGAATGTGGGAGGGCTGTATTACTACAATGACTCAACACATAGGGTAGCAGATGGAATGTGGGAGGGCTGTATTACTACAATGACTCAACACATAGGGTAGCAGATGGCATGTGACAGGGCTGTATTACTACAATGACTCAACACATAGGGTAGCAGATGGAATGTGGGAGGGCTGTATTACTATAATGACTCAACGCATAGGGTAGCCGATGGAATGTGAGAGGGCTGTATTACTACAATGATTCAATGCATAGGGTAGCAGATGGAATGCGCGAGGGATGTATTACTATAATGACAACGTATAGGGTAGCAGATGGAATGTGAGAGGGCTGTATTACTACAATGACTCGACGTATAGGGTAGCAGATGGAATGTGGGATGACTGTATTACTTCCTCAGACAAAGCAATGATGTCGCCCTGCATTTGCTAGCACAAAGAAATATTATAGTGGGAAATAGATGAAACGCTGGAAAAAAATTTTGAATAATCAGAAGGTATGGAAAGGTGTAAATAATTCCTTAAAGAGCGTTCTAGTCTTGACATCACCTTATTTCTAGCAGAAAGGACAGTGTGGCTTTCTGACATGAATGAGACTAACATGTCACTAGATAGGGAGTCAGACACTACTTGATTTTGTAATAAGCTGGATGAATGCCAGCTATCAGCCTGAAGAATATTTCTGCTATTGTTGGATTACAACACTGAGGAAAGCATCCCGGTTTCAAGTATATTACTGCTTAAACTAAACAATCAGACAAAAGTGTAAAACACTTAACCTGAGACAGCATGTTACTCCATACCTGGTAGTCCAGCATAAGCAGAAGAGTGCAGCGCACACTGACATCACCGGGCCGCTTCACCTGGAACCCATCTGTCTCTTGGGTGGTGGGGGTCCTGTGCCACTTCAAATAAAACAGGCACATTAGCCAGCTAAAGACACACATATAGAATGCGCTCTTCCTTGACAGCATTATACAGTAAGACATACAGAGACAAAATGCACACAAAGAGCTCTACACCTCTACATCAGCACAAGCATGCATATATGTACACAGCTACATACACACAAACCTGCATGCACATTCCAAAGCATCAATAAACCTAATCACTTGCTCAGGAGAACTTAATCTACTTGGTTTAAATGGTACATACTTACTACAGACACACAGATAAGTGTAACTGTTTAGATGAAAGTCATTCAGAAGGCTTTTCTTGGAATGTCAAAATTCTTTCACCTTGCTTTTAAAGATGAAAAGATTTCCACCAATATACCCCAATGGCTCCTTCATTCTTATTAAGTCAGAAACTTCTGCATGACTTCCCCTCTTTCAAAGGTAGTCAGGAGGGGGTAGGGCAGATCCTGGCTTATTCAGGCCACAGAGGTTTTTATTTCTTGTCCCTCACTTATCTCAGCTGCTATACACTTTTTACTGCCTACAGTTTTAATGGGGTAATACCAAGTGTTACTCCTGTAGGGTATGTACCTGTCTGCTAAACTCTGCAGTATCATGGACATCTTTATTTATCCTTTGTTGACCAAGTTAGCCTCACTAGGTTAGTAGCCTCTTTTCAGGGAGACCCTAGGTGGTATGCTAGGGGAAATTTGTCCACAGCATCAGGGAACTCTTCTACTCTTTTCAATGCGCGCTGTGAGATCTTTTAAATACACCTGACCTACCACCATCTTAGTCAGATGGGGCATCACATTAACATCTCATCAAAAAGACATAACACCCAGGTGTGCAGCAACCCCTTATGCTGCACTATAGTGTCAGCAATCCATCTATCTGGTGTAGGAATAGAACTCACAGCCTTCTATTCCAAAGACAAGTGTGCTACCTGCTACACCATCACATTATGTACTAGTTGCTGTTTCCTTGTCTTAATCAGGGAAAACAGCAGCATCACATGCAATAAGGATAAACTCATACCTTCTGTTCAAGGAAGGTCTGATGAACACATATTCAGTTGCTCCCCTTCCTGCCCAGCTCTAAGATCTCAAAACAACTATTTAACATGTCACCTATGCCATGCATAGATAGTGCAATGCACCTTTTAAACTGAAACAGTCTTTTACCATAACATTTTCTTGGTGTTTTTTAGTTAATTGTAATGTTCAAGACTGTTCCTTTTTTTTACACATGCAGATACTAACAAGACAGGGAAGCATATGCAATCTGCATGCATTTCTACATGCAGCAAAGTTCCAGTTTTTTACAACTATCAAGAATAGTCACAAACAGATGTATGGTCCAAGCAATTTTGAAAACCTCACACAAATTATTATTTTCCAAATACCTTGCATCTTAATAAAAACAGTACTGAAACCTAGATGAATTAGTCTTATTTCCTGTTTGTGCACACCACTAATTTCATGTTCACTCGACAAGTGTAATAACCTTCAACAATACAGTGAATATCTATCCTGAAAAGCTCAATACACTGTTAACAGCCAGGTGATCTCTAAGGTTTCTGTAACACAATGAAAGTTAAGAACCTAAGTCTGCCTTTATAGGAATGATTTCAGTGTTGTAAACAATAGCTCAAGCTGATGGTCACAATCCATGTGACATCAAGACCTTTGTAAAAATGGAAAAAAGTGTGTGTGTGTGTGGGGGGGGGGTTGATGCCAATGCCGATTTCTTTGAAAACATTCTCTAAATGTCTCGTTTATCTGCCTCATACCTTAAAGTTACAGATATGACTGAATTAAATTAACATAAAACGAATACCTGAGTTTCTCATACCTCTCAACTTCGTAGAGCAAGAAATCAGGACAAAGCCATAAATAAAAGTGGGAGAAAGATCCAGAAACAGGGACAAGTTTTAAATATTGTGTTTACAAACTTAGAAAGTTGATAGAATAACAGGTTTTGCATTAGCATGAATTTTCTGAAGGGTATGACATCTGAAACTCAAATGTCTGTCATTATTTTCTACCTTATATCTTTAATAACTTATTTGCCAGAAAACTACAGTTTTATGAAAAAATGGACCAAATACATGAGGCAAAATTTTGGACATTCTGCAAAAATCTGTACAAGTTGAGAGTTCAATATTCCAAAAAAAACAAAGCATGTTCCCTAAGAAGATATTCATCTTAAATTTCATTAGTAATCCTTTAGGGAACAGTATCCCTTACACCAGTTATCAAAAATATCTCATTGTGATATTAGGTGATATTCACTCCTTTCAAAATCATATTACTTCTACAATAGCTAAGGTGTTTGTGGAACTTAAGATGGCCTACAAATACTACAATCTACTTACTTCAAAACTGGTCAGGCTACTGCCATCAACGTAACACTCCTAAGCCTAGAACATGCCCTACCAGTTATTGTCCATTGTCAGGGCAGAACAACACAGCATTTCAAACTATAGAAACAAAGATTACTCAACTTACTAAGATTCATATTATGTCTAATTTGGTATAGTTATTTAAAATCTAGTTTTTTGTATTCATTTTAAAGACTGTAAAATTATTGTTCTTAAAATGTATTGTAATATTTTGGAGTTTTTCTCCCTAGGCCTCCGCTGAAAATGGGCTCCCACACATTCGGACTTTCCAGGTAATAAAATGTCAATAAATAAATATGATTCTCAGACTTATTCATCTGCTCATAATGAGCACTACTGTATCACTATTTTCAAGAATATTGTCTGATTCTTTCATAAAGGAAGGCAGTGTGCCATACTGCTTGATCTGGAGAGGAAGTTTGCTCTGGGAAAGGGTAGTTGTTGTGTGACAAATCCATCTCTCTGCCATGATTTGTTTATTTGCTGAAGCAGTTTCATCTCTAGATCTAATGCTTGGTGGACTGTTTGATTTGTGGAGAAATAAGAGGTCTTGGACTGCTGAATTCCAAATGGCCAGGAAGGCAAGGCAAAGTTCATCTGAAATCTATTGCTGAACTGTTATCAACTTCAGCATAGAGATTTTTTTTCTTCTTTTAATTGCTGCCATTTATACTTGACATAGCATAAAGATGTACACGCCGTTTGTTTGATGTATTTTATGTTGTATTTACACATTTACTTTTTCTGTATTCGTTCTGCATTGCCTTTTGGCCCAGGTTGTGGGTGAAGTGGTTTTCTGCACAAGGCCACCAACTGGTTAACACACACCAAATAAATATATTAACTAGATTAACTAGATTCTTAACTTATATTAACTGCTTGAAAAAGTATTAGTTTATGATCCATCAATATGCCCATATCACAATATTTTGTATCATTTTTATGATCCTAATCCCCTCGATGAGCATAAACCAATTTGTTCCCTGACAACTGTACAGTCTATTCGCTCTCTGGATGATGAAAATGATAAGGAACAGCCATCATCTGGATGCTGGGGATGGGACTTTTGCTGTAAGCCCTATTATTCCTCTGCATATATTCAATGTTTTCCAAGGGAATGGACCTTTGCAGTGCATGTCCATGCCTCTGCCTATGATGTAATCATGCATCCCAGCCTCCCTTGTGGACAATCATCTGCATGTGATGCCTGGTCTACAGCAGAAATCCCAATATTCACAATACGTCCCAAGACCACATCTCCACCCCACCCCAAGACAGGTGAGCAGGCTACGCCTTGTGTCATTCCTCTCCTTCTCCACTCCAGCTCCAGCAGCTGTCCAAGCTGCTAACTGAACTTGGATAATCAGGACTTTATTACCTCTAGTCCAACAGAGCTGACTCTCAAATTACAGAATTTCAGTCACACTTTCTAAATGACAATCATTAACATAATACAGTCTGGGATTTTTATTGCTACCAAATTGGGTGCACACTTCTGCCACTTTAAATTTATATACATATATTTTTGTAAATAAACATATTGCAGTAGTTATTAATTTAACAGGTCATGCCAGTCTATCTTTCAGAGTTTCTCAGATAGTATCATTCCCCAACAGTAACAATTCAAACAATATTTTATACAACTAATTATGCAGTGACATAACTGTAAACCAATTAATTTATTAATCAATAACTGATATTCAGTCTATCAAAAAATGTAAGCTTTACATGGATCCAAGCAGATGATCTCTACAAAACACCAGCCATCCAGAAAACATGAATCTTAATCATAAAATAATGAAAAGTGGTCAGTGTGAAGCATCTTTCCACAAAACCACATTGATGTAAATCACTCACACCAACACTGGGTTGGTGGGCTAGTATAAGACCCTTTTTTAGCCACTGCCCAAGCCATGTGGCAAATATACTAAACTGTACAAACAAAGCAAATACAATTACATCTATTTGACATGACAGCAAATAGCAAAAGTTAGAAATAGTTTATAACTGTAATAGTGACAAGCATGTCAAACATAAAACAGCTAAATATTAGACAGGACATTTGGTGAGAACAGTTAATAAGGAAAAAAAAAGAAAAAACGTTTTCGAGAAATCTCTCAAGTATTGCACCTAAGGTTCATTAACAGTTACAGATACAGTACAGTACAGACTGCTAGAGTTATAAGCTAAAGTATGGAATTAACAGCTCACTGCCTTTCAGAAATGTGCATGCTGACTGGACAGCCCAACCAGTGTGCCTGCTGTAAATCGAGTATATACCAAAAGAAAAAGTCCAGCTGCTAAAGTACCATTGAGTGGCCAGAATTTTCTCTTGGAATATGCTACAGAGGAGAGAGCAAAATACCAGAAAAATCAGACAAAAAGAAAGAAACAGAAAAGTACATGACCTTCCTCATACTTCTGCACTGTCCCTCCCTAAATCTCGGCAGACTCTCAACTGTCCAGACCTTCACAGAATGTCCAGATTTTTGCCTCAAAGTTTCTTTAATGAGGAAAAGACAAAAAGTCATTTTCTATCAAGCCACTGGGGATGGAAGTCATTAAATAATTAAATAATGCCATATAATTGAGGTTTAGGCTTCTTATTCTTCAGAAAATGCACACTAACACAAAACCTCTTATTCTAGGAACTTTCTAAGTTTATAAGAGCAGTACAACTGTCCATATTTTTGGACCTTTGCCCCCCCCCCCAATTTGTGTTGGGCTTTGCCCAGGGTTTCTTCCATTATGACTGGCAGTGTAAAAAAAAAAAACACAACAATGAAGGTTCTCTTTTCTCTGCTGCATCTCTTGTACAGCACTGACATACTGTGCACGCATGGGAACATAAGACCAATGAGCATGACATACTGTGCACGCATGGGAACATAAGACCAATAAGTATAACATACTGTGCATGCATGGGAACATAAGACCAATAAGCATGACATACTGTGCACGCATGGGAACATAAGACCAATAAGCATGACATACTGTGCACGCATGGGAACATAAGACCAATAAGCATGACATACTGTGCACGCATGGGAACATAAGACCAATAAGCATGACATACTGTGCACGCATGGGAACATAAGACCAATAAGCATGACATACTGTGCACGCATGGGAACATAAGACCAATAAGCATGACATACTGTGCACGCATGGGAACATAAGACCAATAAGCATGACATACTGTGCACGCATGGGAACATAAGACCAATAAGCATGACATACTGTGCACGCATGGGAACATAAGACCAATAAGCATGACATACTGTGCACGCATGGGAACATAAGACCAATAAGCATGACATACTGTGCACGCATGGGAACATAAGACCAATAAGCATGACATACTGTGCATGCATGGGAACATAAGACCAATAAGCATGCGCAGCAGAACAGAAAAGACGGAAGAACATGGAGGATCACTACAGCACCATTATACAAAGACGGTATTTAAGCAAGGTAAGCAATTACTTTCTGAAATAATGTCACTGTATACTAGCAAGAACCCACAATTGGGTGTGGGTAATGCTGGATTTACGCACACCCAGTCATGGGTAATTGTATAATGATGCCCTTTGCAACAGCTGAATTTGTAATGTGATCAATGACATTTCAACTTTTTTAAAAATAAACCAGTTGCCTAAACTGATGATATAATTTGGTAGTGTGCTCCAGCTTATAGGGGTTAGTCTGCTGAAGGATTTTCTGTAGGTTGCTAGAATGAGGAGGGGAATGTTTAATTTGAGACTAAGGTGAGGAGACTAAGTAGCATTGTGAATGAATAAAATGTTTGCTTAATTTGGCTAACGTCTATCCTTAAGTAATCTAAAGGTTAAATAAATACACTCAGTAGTGTTCTATGGGTTTGCCAAGATATATGAATCGTAATGTTGTGTTCCTTGTTAATGGCAACAAGGTTGTATTAAGGCATGGTAGTGATGCAATGATAGGTGATTTAAACTCTAATCGTGGAGTCAAGACATGTATCGCAATAGCCTTCAGAGTTTCAAGTGCAAGTATTAAATACTGTATGCTGCTTTAAGTTACCGTAACATGTTACAAGTAGTGTGCTCAACATAGAGGATTACGATCGCTTTACCAGTCCTAACCGACTTATTATGTGTTTGACACATGCATGTAAAAAATTCACCTTGACAGCTCAAGAGGAGAATTTCCTGGCATCCATGTTAAGAACACATAATAATAAGTTAGAATTGGAGACCAATCAAAATTCTTTGTAGTACATGGAGCTTTTATTTGCTCCATGTAAAAAAAAAAAAAAAACGCTAAATGTTTTACCAGCTTTCAAAGCCATAAAGCATTTAGTGAGCTCTGTCAGGAAGAGAGTGACACACAGACCCTTCTGTTTACACTCACCTTCGTATGCCTCTCAACTGTCCAGTTTTTCACAGAATGACCAGATGTTTTTCTAATATTGTTGGTGTGTTCCTCATAATTTAGACAAATTACTGAGGACTGAAGACACCTCCATCAGATAATGCAAGTAAATGCACACCCTGTCTTTCCAGGTAACTTTTAAGTTTATTACAGGAAGCCAGGACACATTACCGATGGCTAGCAAGCAGAAAGAAAAGTTGTGTAAAATCTTACCATAACCATAAATGTCCTTCTCTTCCATGTTGCAGTATTCTGTACATATAGGTTTTCTCCTCTTGCTACCCGAACGTCCGACCAGTATACAAAATATTGAATTCACTGTATGGTGTGTGGGACATCTGGCATGGCCAGAAGAGCATGGGTCATAAAAGTGACGTATGCATGCACCAGACCTCAGAACTGAGTGCCCCAGTCGGAACCAGTCCCAGAGAAGGTAATACAAGTCCTGTGCCATCCATAAAGGGAACTGCCAGATAATAGGAGTGTTAGGTGGGAGGGAAGAAATACTGCAACATGGAAGAGAAGGACATCTATGGGTAAGGTAAGATTTTACACAACTTTTATATGTCCTTCCATTCACATGTTGCAGTATTCTGTACATATGGGTGAGTGCCAAAGCTCACTGAGAGGAGGGAAGAGGTGGCCTAGTAGAATTCTCAAGGAATCCATGATGGATAGCCCTGGCAAATCCAACCCTGGACCTGGAAATCTGGCCTATCTTGTAATGTTTTGTGAAGGTGTGCACAGACGACCAATTGGCTGCTTCAGGAATAGTAGAAGTGTCCAGGCCTTTGAAGAAGGCTCCAGAAGAGGACATTGCCCTGGTGGAATGTGCTTTAACACTACCTTGCAATGATTTCCTGTGGTGTTTGTAGCAAAAGGTAATAGCTTTGGAAATCAAGGCTGAAATGGTTTGCTTAGATACTGCTAGGGCCCTGGGATGGAAAGAGATAAACAGCTGGACAGCCTGTCTGATAGGCCTGGTTTTGTGCAGACAGAATCTGAGCTGTCTGTGCACATCCAAGGAATGTAGAACTCTCTATCTCCCTGTGGGTTGGGAAAAAAGTGGGTAGGTGTATGGCTTGGTTTAAAGAAAGATCATTGACCACCTTGGGCATGAAGGATGGGTTAGTTCTAAGAGTTACCCTATCTCTGTGGAATATGAGAAAGGGTGGAATAGTCATCATGAGGGCTTACAACTTAGACACTCTTCTAGCTGAGGTCAAGGCCACCAGAAGGACAGTCTTCCATGTGCAGTGTTTTAGGGAAGCTTTGGATGCTGGCTCGAATGGGAGGAGTGTGAGCTTCTCTAAATCATAGTTCAGGTCCCATGGAGGGGGAATGGGCTTCCTTAGTGGCCTGAGATGAAGTACCCCCTTAAGGAACAGTTTTGCAGGCAATCCGGAAGCTAAGGGGGGTCCAAAGGAAGACATGCAGAAATGGCAGACAAATGGGCCTTAACGGATGAGAATGCTAACCCTGTCTGCAAAAGTTCACACAGGTAAGATAGTACTAGAGGAGTCTCACTTTGCAACGGGTCCAACTGCCTTTTAAGACACCATATGGAGAATCTTTTCCACTTGGATATACAAGATCTCCTGGTATTGGGTTTCCTGGCCTCCTGCAGGACAGTGAGCACATCCTCACTGTAAACGTGTTTGAAAGGGATCAGAATCCTATCACCCACAGAGTGAGGTGAAGAGATTGCCACTGTGGGTGGATTTGAGTTCCCTTGTCCTGTGTGAGATGGTCCATTTTGAGGTGCAACTTATGGTGACTGCCCTTGGATAATTGCAGGAGGAGGGGGACTCAATGCTGTCTTGGTCAATAGGGAGTCATCAACAAGATTTTTGGTCTGTCCTGCTGGATCTTCAGCAGGACCCTCTGAACAAGAGGAAGGGGGGGGAATGCACAGAGAAACATCCCCTTCCATGAAATTGAAAAGGCATCTGTTGTCATCGCCAGTGGCTCTGGCAGTCTGGTGCAGAAGAGGGAATTTGCCTGTTGATAGTGGAGGCAAACAGGTCTATTTGAGGTGTACCCCATTGGTGGACCAGGTCCGGGAAGACATCCCTGTTTAGAATCCAATTGTGGGCCACAGTTATGGACCTGCTGAGGGAATCTGCCTGAGAATTCTGTTGGGAAGGTATATATACCACCTGTAGAGTAACTACCTGAGTGGTGGCCAGTTCCCACACCAGAAAAGCTAGTCTGCAAAGTAAGTAAGATTTTGTTCCCCCTTGCTTGCTGAGATACCACAGCACTGTGGTACTGTCTGTAAACAGCTTCAGAGGTCCTTGTTGTAGTCTGGTTTGGAAGGCCTGCAGGGCCAGCAGTATTACCCTTATTTCTCTCACACTGATGTCCTCTTTCCTGTGTGGTATTGGACACACTCCCTGCACTTTTAGGTGCAGCAGAGTTGCTCCACAACTGAGTTCTGAGGCGTCTGTGTACATAATCTGTCTTGGTTGAGAGAGTTGGAGTGGAAGGCCCGGGTTGAGCTTCACCTGATTCAGCCATCAACATTTCTCCTGCTTGAGGCAGGGCAGGAGGGGCACCCTGTTCTCTAAGGAGTGGGAGTGCTGTGTCCAAACAGACTTGAGGTACCACTGCAGTTTCCACATGTGAAGTCTTGCTAAAGGCAGCATAGGTATAGTGGAAGCCATGTAGCCCAGGAGCCTGAGGTACTGCCTTGCAGTCATTTCTTTGGCTGAAGAACCAAAAGCAGACAATGTGTCAAGCTTTCCACCTTTTGAGGAGGAAGGTAGGCTTTCATGATGTCTGTTCGAATCCTGCACCCAGGGAAGACTATGTCTTGCGTAGGGTCCAGTTGAGATTTTGGGTAATTGATCTGAAACCCTAGGGACTGTAGAGTGCAATGGTTTTGTGTAACTGTAGCAGGAGGGACTATTTGCAGTCTGCCTGAATGTGCAGGTCATCCAAATACAGGAATATTTGGATCCCTTGGGTCCTGCAGAAGGCAATCACTGGTGCCAGACATTTGGTAAAGACTCTGGGTGCAGTGGAAAGCCCAAAGGGCAAGGCAGAGACTTGAAACTGACAGAAGGCCACTGATAATCTTAGGTACCTCTTGAATCTGGGCCTTATGGGGATGTGGAGATAGGCATCCTTGATGTCCAAGGTGGCCATGAACCCTTGAGGAAGACAGTTGGCAATGAAAGCATCCTGAAAAGTGGATACATAAAGGAAGTGGCTCAGATGTGAGATGTCTAGAATTGGCCTTCAGGGTCCATCTTTTCTTGGAACTAGAAAAATCCTGGAGTAAAAGTCTTTTCCCATAGCAGACTGTGGGACCAGCTAGATGATGCTGTAGGAAATTACTCTTTCTTGCAAGATCATACATGCATGGATCTGAGATACCAGCTAATCTTTCAGAAATTCCAAAGACCACATCACTAAATGTGGCTTGTGTTTATAATCATTTTTTAGTGGAAATCCAGTTCCAGTTTGCTGAAATGTTGCATTGTTGCATGTTGCATTAACAATGAAAGAATAGTCACCCATAAGTTAAAAAAGTCAGGGACATATGTGTTTTCTGTAACTGATTAAATATTACATATAAAAATGAACAAATACGTGGGAGTTAATATCTTAACTGTGATGGAAAAAAATGACTGGAGATAGGTATCACTGTTGACATTTGTACTATTTAAATGCTTTTTAGTATCGGTGTGGCAACTAATCAAGTAAAGCGTACCTTTCCATTTAACTATCACTGGTTTATTAAGACCCAAAAAATGACAAGCAGTATTAAAGAAGTTTGTAAATATTCTTAATCTATCATGTGTGCCCATAAAAATAATAAGACCATCACTACAAATATGTGGGAGAATCATCAGCTTCCTGTCTAGCTTTTCTCAAACAAGTGAAGTAAAACTTTCTGCTCCCTGTAATTTCTAAAGCCATATTACATTGCCATTTCATATGAAAGGAACAAAAGCCTTTTTTTGTTCTTTACAAGCCTATTATGTTGCATCAACAATTCTCTAGTCTAAGTAACTCTATAGTTTTGTAAGTTTGGAGCTTCTAACAAACATAGTTTTTCTCTTTGGTCATAGCCAAAATGTTTTTTTAGACGGTACACCTTTTTACAGCATTAATGGAATGTGTCTGCCTTTGCTGTAACTACCTGTTTCTCTTAAGAAAGAGTTTCATAGTGGAAATGGACAGCATTCACACAAGTCTAAATTCATCACTAGATATTCAAATGTCTACCTGGCAAATCTCCCAAAAAACATACAGTAGAACACACCAGTTTGTCAAATGCTGAAACTGTCCTCTGGTCATTTCATGCATATTGCATGTTAAAAACTGAGACTCTAGATCACCCTTTATAACAGCAGTAAAAATCTCATGCCTCCAAACTTATTTATTCAAGATCGCACAATGACTAACAACTGTGGCATAAAAGCATTGAGCATTGAGCACTGAGTCCTTAGTTTGAATCCCGCAGCCTTTATCTGCCTATTGTGTGACACTGAGCAATGTCACACATCTACAGAATGCTCCCAAGTCATCCCTAAAAACAATCACATGTGCCTTTTGGGTCTACACAGCTAGCAAATAAAATAAATAATGCTATCAAAAATGTCCAGTGTCTTATTGTTAATACTTTCTAGACTTTAGGGAGTAAATTTGTTTTTTCCCAGAAGGTAAAATTGGCCTCTTCTCTTAACATCTTGGATTTCTTTATCAGAGGTTTCAGCTTTAAGGGGCTTATAATATCTGTTCTCACTCATCTGATTCTCTCTAAGTTGCAATGTTACACAAACATCAGTTTTGTCTGTACAAGTGAACGTTTCATTAGGACTTCACTGCACAAGATTATTTCACAAAGTGAAGTTTAATAAAGAGAATCATTACACCATTGTGGGCACAAGAAAGAAACTTATTGTAGATATACAAAAAGAAATCACAGTTGTTAATGCAAAAACAGAAACCAGTCAAAACTATGCAACATACATAGTCAAAAATAAATAATAAAATACTTGATATAAAACAAAATACATAAAAGGGTTACAGTACAAAACAGAACACTGGAAAGGGGGAATGGACACTGAGACATAGCTGTAAGCAGAAACCGGCAGTAATTTGAAAACTATCAAATTAGTACGCAGACCCTGCTAGCACCCACAGTCAAGTAAGAGCAGTGGATTTGCGGTACAGGATGTAATAAATCTTCCAGAAGGAGCTGTGCAGTTGTCTCTACATAATATAACAAGTTCAAGTTGTACAAATAGTACTTCATGTATAATGTAATGACTACAGTGTAAATCTGTCTTCACATTACAGTGGTGATTCAGACAAGTGCAATGACTTAAGAAAATCACAGTAAAGAAGTGTGTACTCAGTACGTGACAATGTGAGCCTGTGAGCAAGTTAATTTAAACTTTGTTACAGACATCAAATAATTTAAAGAACTGTACCGCATATACTGAAATGGGGAACTAAGTCACTTCCGGAACATAGCTGTGAGATACGTTTTGTTTCCATTTGAGTAAAACACTTCTTACTGAAAATGAGGACTAATTTTTAACCACTATAAGATTATCTGCATGTATCGATTCTGACTTCTTACACTTTCTTAACAGAAGTTATATTTCTGTCATAAACAGTGGTAGAAAACGTAAAGAGAGCTTTACACTTTAAAGTAACCAGACTGATTTTGCTTAGAAGATAGACTTTATTCTCAGCTATTTATCATAAAAGTTTGCAATTATGAACACACTTTACTTAGTAAGGTCTCAGCCCTCTGAGCTGTAGATCATCTATAATGTGTCAGTCAGATGGACGAGAGTTACCATCACAAATAAACTAACATTACTTGCTGACACTGGCAGAGATTATTTAATGTTGGATTAGGCTGCTGTTAGTCCCACTGATTTCCTACAGGCTTCTCCCCACTATTTTAAAGGAGACTGAGCAGTCACCAATGTGAGTGCAGAGATCTGTCAAACCTGTTCTGTGTTTTCTTTAGGCAACTGAATTATCAGACATAAAGCTGGCTGTGTGCGCAGCCTGTAACAGAAGCAAAACATAACTCTCAGACAAACAAACAGCCTGCCAATGGTTATGGCAGCATTTTGTGAAACTGAGTTCAGTAAACCATTTCCACTGAATTATATTCCTGGACTAAAACATTCCCTGAAAATTCTTAATACAAGGGACAACAAGGAAAAATAAATGGTGAGGAGAGGTGTTTTAACCTACCCAAGCTTGCTGTACATCTGAAATGAGAGGAGAGCCATGAAAAATCAAGTGCATGCCGTCTTACTTCAGGGACAAGTTAAGCTTCAGTGGGTAGGGGGTATTTCTTTACAGGGTTTTTCACCTTGACACTCCTCATTACTTTCAAAAGGAGAATGTGACCATCTAACAGGACAGTACACCTCCAAGTACAAGAAATATTGACAAACCAAAAATAATAAGGAGGACAAAGGCCTATAATCAGGGACAAATGTTAAATATTGCTCTTATAAACCTAGAGCATTGCTAGAGTAATATGTTTTGTATTAGCATGCATTTTCTGAAGGATATGAAATCTGAAACTCAAATGCATGTCATTGTTTACTGCTTCAGTCCTCAACTATATGCCATTAAACAATACATTTCATGAGGAGCACACAAAAATATGAGTTGAAAATCTGGACATGCTGAAAAAATCAGGATAGTTGAGAGGTATCCAGGAAAAGCCATGAGCAATCAAACAGTTGGAGTCTTTTAAGTTATCCAAACTGTAATAAACTTGTGGGTTTGGGGACTCACAGGGTTGGAGACTTACTCCTTAACCATGTTATGTTTTCTGGCAGGTCTTTATATTTTGAGACTACAAATAAACTTACTGTCAAGGAATACAGTTTAACATAGGAAGTTATTTTATGTGGCCTCCATTACCCTGATGATCTAGCATTTTTAGTCTCCAACTAACCATTACATTACCTGGTCACCCTCTGGTATTACAAACTGCACCATCCACTGGGGGAGAGGGTTACAATTTTCAGGAAAGAATACTTTACTAGTAATGGCCACTTTTTCCAGGCAGTAGAAGGGAAGAGTTAGCAGGTGGACTGCCTTCAGGCATGGCTAATGACATTGGAGTTAGCTGCTGGATAGTCTTCATGCACAGCTAATGAAATGTGAGTTAGTTGTTGGATAGCCTTCACACATGGCTAATGGCATGTGAGTTAGTTGTTGGATAGACTTCATACATGGCTAATGACATGTGTGTTAGTTGTTGGATAGCCTTCATGCAAGGCTAATGACATCTGAGTTAGTTGCTGGATAGCTTTCACACATGGCTAATGACACGTGAGTTAGTTGTTGGATAGTATTCACACATGGTTAATGACATTGTTTATGCTACTACTGTTTCTGCCCCTCATGAGTTAGGGTGCAACACAATACGTGCATTCATCTCTCTCACAACTGCCTAGACTTTTGCAGAATGTCTAGACTTTTGTCTCATATTTTTGTTCTGTTCCTCATAAAATGTGTGTCTTTTGGCATATGTGTGTGGACTGAATTCATTAAATAATGACATACATTTGAGTTTCAGACTTTATATCCTTCAGAAAATGCTCACTAAAACTAGCCCTGTTATGCTAGCATCTTTCTAAGTTTATAAGAGCAATACTTAAAATCTGTCCCTATTTTTGCACCTTTGTCCCACCATTATTTTATGCTTTGTCCAGATTTCTTGTCCTAAAAGTTTGAGAGGTATGCACACATGGTGTTGGTCATTACATGTGGCATCCATATAAGCAACATGCTACCTGCTATTACATCGCAATGCCTGCGATCCCTTAACTCTGTGAGCCTGTAATGTTGAGCTGTATCAGGAATCGGTCTTAATGTACGAGTCCTTTACAGCCCTTCCCCCAGAATTCGATGGGCTGGTGTTAGCTATTCAGTCCCACACACTCGACCAGCTCTTCTGAGCACCAGACCTGCTACAGGAACCCAAACTGCAGTCAGGGTGTCAACTGTTTGTGCCACTGACCAGGCCTCATACAAACTTAGTTTTACAGAAGTATCTCAAGAGCCTGTAAGAAAAGCATGTCCACAACTATAACATCTCATCTGTCCAGCAGTCCACCATATGTGGGGACATGGGGATAAAGTTTTCAACAGCCAACTATTTATGAATGCCAGTTTAGAAAAGAGACAGACTAGTTCTTCCACAGCTAACAATATCCATCCATTCGCAAACACATGTATTCTTTACTGACATGCTTCCTACACAGGACACAAACAATGGGCAGGCCTTAGTGCACACATATGCAGGAGTACATTGAAGACATTTACAAAACACTAACACCAAAGGTAAGCCTTCAAGGTTGTTCTCTAGTGCAGTATGGAAAGCTATTACAGAAAGTATTACAGTTAAAAGAACTATTTATCAAACACCATAAACATCTTACCTTATAACGTAAAAAAAGTAATAACACAGGATACCAAATACTGGTTAGCCCAAAGATTCCATTAATGTCATAAAAAATGAAATTCCATATACCACCCTAGTGACACAGAAATGTTTGCTCCAAATACGATATCGGTGGCCAGGCTTCAGTGATGAACTCAGGAAAGTAGGGAAGCACTGCCTCTAGTGTCTTTCTTTTTGAGGTGGCGGGACATGGTCATTCTGTTAGCAGCCGCCAGTAGTGTGTGGGTACAGAGGCAAAAGAATTGTTACTTGAGGGACGAAGTGCAAGCTGATGTTTTGTAACACATCCTCTCTGAGAGTAAAATTATTAAAAAAGACACAGTCACTTTTTCCATGAACACTGAATGTTGGTACAAATCAGCCTTCCAGCAATCTAAGGCACAGTTTTCATGGAGAGTACAGGGTGTATTACAATGGCCAAAAGACCACATTTCCTACACACAGACATCCCTGCTCTCACAAGGCATACTGAGAAGATGATTGACAGTGTGCAGATGAAATGTGTTAGAAGTAAGAGGTTAGGGCCAGCAGGACAGCAAGCAATGGCCATGAGCATGAGCTGTAACATAGTTCTCTGGGTTTAGGGTATAACACAAAAAAGCCTGCTGTGAAGGTTAAAAATGAGGTTTTACAACAGGAATTTTATGCATTTAGCTTTTGGACATTAAAGCACAGACAATATGTTTTCCAGCAGAATAATTAACTTATTTTACTCAAAAGAAAAAAAGAAGAAAATAACTGGTCTGTTTCCACCATGAACACAGATGCATATGTTAATAATGCATTCCTATGTCGAGCAGTTATAGACATCTCTAGAAAACCATGCTTACAGTGGTTATATACTATCACAAAACCTCTAAAACAAAATGCTAAGCACACTATTAGTACAACTAAACTGCTCACAGAGTAAGGGTCCCTATACACAACAAGATGCAAGCAGGCACTAGTCATTGTAACAAGCCAAAGTTGTCTCCCATTAGCTATTACAGCACAAAGCACACTGTAACTTGTGTCCATTCATGCTACTCAGACTCTAGTCCACCAAGTCACAAACCACTCTACCATAAGCTATGCTTGTCTGGCAGCAATGGCGTGGATGACATAGGTGGTGCACAACCACCCAATTTCAAAACATTAAATAGGTGATAAGAAACAGTACGTGAACACCGAACTGACACCAGCCTGCTGTATGATGCAAAGAGTCAAGGAGGGTAGCTGCTGCACAGCCACAGTCAGAGAACCACTAGGCCATCACGGTAAAGAGTACCAAAAATATTAGGTTCAAATGCTTCCAGTTCTTATACCTAGAAAGCTCTTGTGGTAGGGATGCCAAAGATAAAATAAAAAAGACTTAACAGGCAGGAATGCATATCTTAGCCATACATTTACTTATTAACCGATCAACTGACTGAATTACTTGGATAAATAAATGATCAGATAGGAATGGAGATTTTGAACATACACTTATTGATTGATTTAACTGAATAGGATCAAAAAAGCAATTGATCAGGCAGGAATGGAAAAATCACACATTCCTTCATTTATTTATGGGGGGGCATGCATGTATGTGTTTATTTACTGGACCCAAGCCCTATTTCAGGTACAACATTGTAACATACGAAGTACAATATATTAGGTGAATGATATAAAATAAAGTTAACAAAATTATACAACACAGCAGTGTGTACACTTTCCAGGAATAATACAACTAGTGCAAGTGCATGAGCTCTGTTGGGAGTGTCACATAGTAAAACCCTGGGCCTCACAAGTTAAACAGCTGCATTTGATGCTAAATATCTGTAAATGGCAAATTCATATCTTCAGACAGCTACAGATAAAGCTTCTTTGATGAAGGATAATGAGGCTGAATTTAAATCAGAGATATGTTGTGAGTAACCTTTTATTAATTGGAGGGGAAATAAACTTTGAGGCTCCAGTATTGCAAAATTTAGTTAAATATTCTAAAGAATTTTGTGGGGAAATGGTCTATAGGGAATTGCTTCAGAAAATCTTACATTGCAGGTAGATGTTCTGAATTTCAGAAGGGAACCAAGACAAGGAAAGTACCTGTGAAACACAAATGCATAAAGTAACATGACTAAAATTAAACAGGTTCTTTGATAGATGGGTAATAGCATTACTTTGATGACAGTGGTGCTGTAATGTTTGTGACATGGGGAAGGGATTATACATTCAGATATGTTGCTAAGTAGAGCTTAAAAGACTATTACAACTGATCAATAACAGCAGTTATGAATGGTGAAAGAATCTACTTTACAACTGGGTTAAGTATGTTCTTTCCAAAAGCAGTGTGTGCTATGGAAGATAAAAGAGGATACACTTTGCGACAAGTAGCTAAGAGTATTTTATGATTCCCTGAGACAGAATGCAGATGACAGGTGAAGATAAGCTGTTGATCAAGGAGGAATACAAAGTATTTTTACTGCCTTACTGAGTGTATGAGTGATGTTACTGACCAGTTCTGAAGGACACAAGAAAGTTGTTTGGCAGTCCCAGTATCACAGCCTCAGTCTTTTTAACATTTATAGTCAGTCCTAGTGAGGAGAACCACAAAACATCATTAATCGGTAACTGATTACATTACATTTTTATTGTGCTGTGTCTGCTGGTGATGGGACACTAATGCTTTGACTTTCTTTATAAACGCATAGCACTGGGATGTTTCATTTACTAAGACAAATTACTTAAGTATAGTGGAAAAGGTAACAGGATATAATTCGTAACAAACTTTTCGAAACCCTATGTATGAAATTTCAACATGGGATATGTCTGACTAACTGTGCTTTCTACACTGGTTACTCTAGCACCACATACTTCACAGGTTCACAGAAGGTTACAAGGGTAATGGCCCTACAGCCCTTACAAGCCTAGACATATTTATCCCGAGTTGCCTTAATTGTCAGGGGTGAGGTAATTGAAGTTTGTAGAGGCAAGGGTCTATGGTAGCTAATAATGACTTCACCTGTCCAGAAGGGACATGGGTGCCACTCCAGGAGTGAATTTGCAGTCACCCATCCATTGATCTAGGCTGCATATGAAGAGGGAAAGGGAGGGGCCCTGCAGCATTAATTATTACATATGCCTTTCAGCTTGTGGGCTTCCTCCTCTAGTTTGCACAATAAATGCTTCTAGCCCACATAAATAAACCTAGACAACAAAGCATAATAAATATTAAGAAAAGAAATTAATTACTCAAAGTGCAAATCACCAGGCCCACCCATAACATGCTCCTTGAAGCTAGGGAATCTATAATGGGGTATGACTTTATTTTTTTTTGTTTAATACTGCATCTACTACTGAAACATGATTTGTTGTAGTCAAATCAAACAAGATCTGAATAAAAAGAATGAGTTCTGAATATTCACCTGGAATTACCAGCGAGGCTAACCAGGGAACTCGGCAGAGAACTAAACTAATCCCCCAAAATATATACTCTTCTGGGTTTACCCTGAAAGGTTCACAAGTTTCATGATTTGGGGAACACAAAACAGGAATTAATCTTCTTACTTATTCATTCACCTAACCACCAATGTAACTTGTTCAAATACCGGACATGCATAAAAAATACTACAAGAACAAAACTACAGTAGAGCTTTCTGGCACAAAACCACAGGCAGCTCTTACTTTTAACATTAGTTACTCGTTTACATGTCAAAATGGTTCTTTTTTTTAATCACTGTCACACTTTCTTACTGTTGCAATTATTCCTTTAAAAATTTTGCAGTACTGTACTTACAACTACATACAGCAGAAACATTTCTCTAAATCTGTATTTGGTCTAGGCAATTTATAGACTCTGGTACTACACCTACTAAATGTTTATATTCATGCTCATCTAATCTTTCTAAAAGAAAATGTGGTTTAAGTGTATTTACTGCTTAACTTATTTGAGTGGTCCAAAAGAGCTTTTTTAATAGCATTAACCAACAAAGTACTTCCTATAATTTCCATTGTTGACTCTGGTAGTCAGAAAACAGATTGAAACATGTGTACTTACAAAAGCTGAGGCAGTGGTCTGAAACTTTACTGCTCCACACATTGGTGTGTAGTCCATGTATCCTACAACCCTTTGTGGGGGATAAACTACATCCTGGTGGAACTGACATGCTAAATTTTTGTTAATGTCACTGACACTTGTGGTCAGCTGTTACCCTGTCATCTAAAAAATACCAGAGAAAGATAGTAATGTCCATTGATATTTCCAGTCTTCTTACTCTGTTAACCCAACCTTGCTTGAAAGGAAACGCAAGAGCCTACCAGGACAGTATTAACACGAAGGACATTCCTAGGCAATCTCCGTGGCTGAAGGAATTATTCCTGTCTTCTGTTAAAGGGCTCTAATAATTATAGGGACTTATGCAGGGCAGTGAAATGTTTGTCTAGTGATGTGAACAGCATCGTGATACCTCTGGCCCCCTAATCCATGAACAAGCTATAAGGTTTTGGTCTAATCTAATCTGCGTTCACTCAGCTCTGTGATCCTGTACATTAGTAAATGTCTACAGAGTGTGGTATATAATCACATTAACTGGCTGAAGCTGGATAAAACAAACCAGTCACAAATTCAGCTTGATGAAACCTTTACAAATTATTTTGCAGCCCTTACTTAATATATACAAACTCCACTTCTGCACAACTGCAGAGAAAAGACAAACCCAGGCCGCATGTATAGTGAGTTACAGCGAGCAGTATGCAAATAACTCTTCTTCTTCTTTCAGCTGCTCCCGTCAGGGGTCGCCACAGCAGATCAACTGTTTCTATTTCTTCCTGTCCTCCGCATCTTACTCTGTCACACCAACCACCTGCATGTCTTCTCTTACCACATCCATAAACCTTATCTTAGGCTTCCCTCTTTTCCTGTTACCTGGCAGCTTCATCCTTAGCATCTTTTTCCCAATATACTCTGCATCCCTCCTCAGCACATGTCCAAACCAACGTAATCTTGCCTCTCTGGCTTTGTCTCCAAACCTTCCAACCTGGGCTGACCCTCTAATATACTTATTCCTAATCCTGTCCATCCTCATCATACTCAGTGCAAATCTTAACATCTTCATCTCTGCCACGTCAAGCTCTGACTCCTGCCTTTTTGTCAATGCCACTGTCTCCAACCCATATAACATAGCTGGTCTCACTACCCTCTTGTAGACCTTCCCTATCACTCTTACTGGTACTCGTCTGTCACAAATCACTCCTGACACACTTCTCCAACCACTCCATCCTGCCTGTACTCTCTTCTTCACCTCTCTTCCACACTCACCATTACTCTGAACTGCTGATCCCAAGTACTTAAACTCATCCACCTTCGCCACCTCTACTCCCTGCATCCTCACCATTCCTCTATCCTCCCTCTCATTCACACATATATTCTGTCTTAGTCCTGCTGACCTTCATACCTCTTCTCTCTAGAGAATATCTCCACCTCTCCAGGGTTTCCTCCAACTGTTTCCTACTCTCACTACAGATCACAATGTCATCTGCAAACATCACAGTCCACGGGGACTCCTGTCTTATCTAGTCTGTCAACCTGTCTATCACCATTGCAAATAAGAAAGGGCTCAGAGCTGATCCTTGATGTATGTGGTGCTAGAGTAACCACCTCCACCTTAAACGCATCCGTCACTCCCACCACAGACCTCACCGCTGTCACACTACCCTCCTACATATCCTGTACCACTCTTACATACTTCTCTGACACTCCCAACTTCCTCATACAATACTACAACTCCTCTCTAGGCACCCTGTCATACGCTTTCTCTAAATCCACAAAGACACAATGCAAATCCTTCTGACCTTCTCTGTACTTCTCCATCAACACTCTCAGAGCAAACATCACATCTGTAGTGCTCTTTCCTGGCATGAAACCATACTGCTGATCACTAATCATCACCTCCCTTCTTAATCTAGCTTCCACTACTCTTTCCCATAACTTCATGCTATGACTGATCAGTTTAATCTCTCTGTAGTTACTACAGCTCTGCACATCACCCTTATTCTTAAAAATCGGTACCAAAATACTTTTTCTCCATTCCTCAGGCATCCTCTCACTTTCTAAGATTTCATTAAACAATCTAGTTAAAAACTCCACTGCCATTTTCACCTAAGCACCTCCATGCTTCCACAGGTATGTCATATGGACCAACAGCCTTTCCGTTCTTCATCCTCTTCATATCTATCCTTACTTCTTCCTTGCTAATCCACTGCACTTCATGATTCACTATCCCCACATCATCCAACCTTCTCTTCCTCTCATTCTCTTCATTCATCAACCCCTCAAAGTACTCTTTCCATCTGCTCAACACACTCTCCTCGCTTGTGAGTACGTTTCCCTCATTATCCTTTATCACCCTTACCTGCTGCACATCTTTACTAGCTCGGTCCCTCTTTCTAGCCAATCGGTGCAGATCCTTTTCTCCCTCCTTAGTGTCCAACCTTTTATACAACTCTTCATATGCCTTATCCTTAGCCTTCGCCACCTCTCTCTTTGCTATGCACCTCATCTCCTTATACTCTTGTCTACTTTCTTCATCTCTCTGACAATCCCACTTCTTCTTTGTCAAACTCTTTCTCTGTATACTCTCCTGTACTTCTTCATTACACCACCAGGTCTCCTTGTCCTCCTTCCTCTTTCCAGATGTCACACCAAGCACCTTTCTAGCCATCTCTTTTACTGGCTCTGCTGTAGTTACCCAGCTATTCGGTAACTCTTCACTGCCACCCAGTGCCTGTCTTAACTCTTCCCTGAACATCACCTCACAATTACCCTTTTTCAATTTCCACCATTTGATACTTGGTGCTGCCCTCACACTCATCCTCCTCTTCTTGATCACCAATGTCATTCTACAAACCACCATCCTATGCTGCCTAACTACACTTTTCCCTGCCACCACTTTACAGTCTCCAATCTCCTTCAGACTGGCCCTCCTACATAGGATATAATCCACCTGTGTGCATCTTCCTCCACTCTTGTATGTCACCCTATGCTCCTCCCTCTTGTTAAAATACGTATTTCATCACAGCCATGTCCATCCTTTTCGCAAAATCCACTGTATGCAAATAACTGCAGTATTCAAATAACTACACAGGCAGTAATTTTTTATGTGGAAAAGCGATAAGCGAGCTCAGCATTAGAGAACTGAACTCACCAAGTTTAAATTTCATTGTTTTTAATCAACAAAGTATAGGGTAATGTAAGAATAAAATGACATAAAAAGTTTGCTCATCCAGGAAATCCATCCAAATGCTGCTAGTCCCAAAGGAGATTCTCTTTCTCCAGTATGCTCATAGCAAAAGCTAAATAAATTAGATCATTTTCATTCCTCAGCTCTATTTCAATTCCAGGAGCCCACCTTAATTTCAGAAACTGTGAATTCAGAATTAGGCACAATATTCCAGGTTTAACAAGTGCACAGACCTGTACCATGATGTCGATATGTCTTTTTTCAATAACACAACCCAATTGGAGATAGAACCTATTATTTTTCATGCAGTACTGGATTTATTAAGGCTGCAGGAGAATGGCACAAAGATTCCTCTATTTCTTCTTCACTGTTAACCAGTGGTCTCTGACTGCACACTTGTATAGGAATACATTCATCCTAAGTGAGCTTAGGGCAGCTGTGCCATTAACACCCATGCACCACTTTACCATCCACGTGTTTACAGAATCTATGTCTAGTGACAGGGTAAACACCTGTTTCTATAAGGGCAGCACTGTACACAGTATGACATCATCAACAAATAAGCTCCTCTGGTGCTGACATTCTTAGGTTATATCATAATGAAGTCACAAAGTTCTCCACAGGGAACTGTCAAGACCTCAGAAAGGACAGCTTTTACAGGTTCATAGGTAAATACTAGGCTACTTGTATTTGTGGGCCATTTTAAGCCTAGCCAATTTCTCTTTTGGTGCTTGAATTAACCTATACCATTTGGTGTTAAGATTTACCTCACCCATCCTGTGGTCAATAATTATATATTACCCATAATGAGAATAACTGGGCTCATACCATAGATAATTCGAGGGGACCCATGTATGGGATAAAGCATTTAGAAGTTGCCTCTGTCTTTTCCAGAGATTTTCTGGTTGAGGCCTACAGGCCGGTCCCTACCCAGTGTGTGACAGTCCGGGACAATTAATTATGTCAGCTGCCTGATCTATATCATTCCATATCAAGAAGCTAATCAAAAATGTTAATCAGGTCACCAACAATACAAATTATTTTAAATGGGTAAATAGTTTTTAATGAAATAAGTGAAAAGTGCCAATTCTAAGCGGCCACTAATTTTCTAAAAGTAACAACACAACTTTAACAAGTGACAAGTACAAATATCTCTTTGCTTTAGAAGTAACAACAAGAAGCAGAAGCAATAAATGAAAAGTTCAGCTGTCAGTATCAATATCTTGGACACTGTTCAGACAATCAGAATAAAATCTAGCAATCTCCAAGGGACGGCAAATTCTTATTTTATACAAATCTTCCAAATGATTCTGAAATAAGTACAATATTTGCAGTTTAAAGTATTTTTTTCTTGTTTTTTCCTATTTTCTGTAACTCAGCAGATAGTGCCTTCGGTGCCATGATGCATTTACTCTTCAGTCGTTTCTGTGATCTGTGCCCCTGCTCTTTACAATTTTCTTCCTAAAAATAAATATTTCCCTACCAATGTCATGAAGCATTCAATCAACCCTTTTCTCAGTGATGTCAGAAACAGGAATAGCTTAGGGATGCATCCAAAGGCTTTAATAGATGCTCCACTATTTATACCCTGGTGTCTATGTACACAGGGTGATGTTGGTTAAGGACACAATGTATTTGGACCACGGAATAAGAAAATGACTGCAAAACTTTTCGTTAAACAAAAAAACAGTCCAAATAAATAAAGAATGACAAGTTCTAAAATACATTGCAGCACTTAACTCATCATGTTGTGATGCACAATAGGATGTTGGAAACTATTTTAAGTAAATTACTCTTTAGAATTAATTACAATGTCACTATGCTGAAGTGTAATACAGGAAACTGGATGACACAATGTGTGTATGGTGTGTGTGTCTGTGTGTGCGTGTGTGTGTGTGTGTGTGTGTGTGTGTGTGTGTGTGTGTGTGTGTGTGTGTGTGTGTGTGTGTGTGTGTGTGCGCATAAGTGAGTGTCTGCGTGCTTGTGTCTCAACATTTAAACAACCTCAGCCCACTCCATGGCACAGTGGGACAAAGCCCCTGACCTGAATTCAGTTAGCAGATATGTTTTCTGTAGAAGCCAGATAGGGAGAAGGGGACTGACCAGCTGCTGCCGGCTTATTCATGCTGGGGAGATAGGGATGGTTCTGGGTCACCACACAGGTGACCCCTAGAAGAAGTACTAGGTATTATACCATGCAGAGTTTCAGACTACCAGGCCTGCACTATCTGAATGCGTTTGCACTCATAAGCCATGGGGAACTCATCATGTGGAGGTACACTTCCCCTGGAAGACAGCAAAAGTGGAGCTCAGAACCATGGGGAACTCATCATGTGGAGGTACACTTCCCCTGGAAGACAGCAACAGTGGAGCTCAGAACCATGGGGAACTCATCACGTGGAGGCACACTTCCCCTGGAAGACAGAAACAGTGGAGCTCAGAACCATGGGGAACTCATCATGTGGGGGCACACTTCCCCTGGAAGACAGCAATAATGGAGCTCAGAAGAGCTGCTAATGGGAGATTGCTCCCCCTGAGCAGAGGTTAGTCCACCCTGCAGGATCAGTAAGCTGGCCTGTTCCCTACCACATGACTCTCGCTGGAGAACAGAGAGCTCTAGCTAGTCTATGAATGCCTGACTCCCACGCCCCTGGAATGAACATGATGAATCGTTCAGGTATAGGAGTCACTAAGTGAGGTCTTCGGTGAGGAAAAAAAAACATTTAAACATGCTCAATGTATAAGATGACAAACTGCAAAGGCATGGCTTGAGAAGTCTTAAAATCAATAAACTAGGGGTAAGTATATAAAACATACTTCTACAACATACATTTTAAAATATGCTAGAGTACACAGTTTTACTTCAGCAATGAAAAAATAACTCAATATAGATCACAGCTTCAGTAAATGTCAAGTACTACCTGCGATAGGTGCTTAGTTTTAAAGAATGAAAATGGTGCTTGCAGAACAACATTCACTTCAATTATCTAAACAGAAAGACATAAAACAATATTTCATCCATCCACTCATTTATTCAATACACTGCTACCAGTTACATCCAAATGTTAAGTACTATTTTCAGTAGAGTCCTTCACAGAAAAGCTCCAAAACATAACAAAGGTCACGCAACACATTAAGAAAATAGTCACAATGCCGAACTATAACAGTCAAACATTAATACATATAAATGGCTGTGAAAAAAACCAAGGATATTCAACAAGTGATATGATATATGAACATAAAGTCAAAAACAAACAAAGAAGTCCTACACCATGGACTAAGCATAATAAAACAAATAACCAACAAAAGAAACGTAGTCAAACATTAACAAGTAATTTAATGTTCAAATTGAGCGCTTTTGTCCATAACATAGGGACTTCAGAGTCTGATGAAGTCCCTGTATTACAGACAAAAGTGCTCAATATGAATAGTAAATTACTTGTGAATGTTTCCAAGTAATGAAACGTCCGCTCGGGGTTAATGCTCCAGTGTCAAAAGCAAAAACTAAATGAATAAACAGTCCACAAAGGAGCAAAACAATGAAGAGGAAAAATACTTGAGTAAAAAATCCCATACGTTGGAAAATACAGCATAAATCAAGCGTAGTCCACAAAAATCAAAAGTTGGTTAAAAACTGGTTTATTACTGCAGAGGTTAGCGCTTTTGCAAGTAGCTTCTTCAGACCATATACAAACAACAACACTCAGTAGCCATTTAAATACCTAAAAAGGCGGGAAAAATATAATTCTTAAAGGTATATCCATTAATATAACAATATTCAAAGACAGCAATAATTCAAAACATATAAACAACAGTAAAAAACTACAATGAAACATGTCATTGTAAAGTTAAAAAGTAACTCACATCAATTCATCTAAAATGTACAATGTACCTATAAAAACTGTCATTAAGATATAAGAGAAACATGGTAATGTAACCATGAACACCAAAAAACATTATTTCTTGTATCCTAACCTCCTCATTTTCAACAGTGGACGTAGAGGGACCTTCCCATTGAGCCCAGGAGGCACATGTGATCTAAACTTAATGATCCAATGTGTTTCTCTGGCTTCCGTGTATGTTTCAACATCCCCTCTCCTATGGGACCACAAAATCTGTTCCAATATTCTAAACCTAAAGCTGTGTCCCTCTCCTTCAACATGAATGTGTTTCGCAAGTGCGTTGAACATATTGCCTTTCCTAATGTGGTATACATGTTCACGAATCCGGTCCCTAAGGCATCGGTTCGTCTTACCAATATAAAACGCTGAGCATCCTTCGCAGGATGCCATGTATACCACATCTTTCGATTTACAAGTCCCACATGCCCGTATCATATGTTCACCTAATCCAGATGGATGAGTGAAAACTGGATCAATCAAAATGTACGAGCAAAAATTACAGCTATTACATGGTCTTGAAAATGGTGGACCAATATCAACCCCTGACAGTGTGTTCCTGGGGTAACATAAAAGACTCTTAAGATTTTTCTTATTTTTATAAATAAATTTTGGTCCATCCCCTATCATTTCCCTGATTTTGGGATCCACTGATAACACATGCCAATGTTTAGCAAAAATATCTTTAATGGAACCCACATCCTTAGTGTAATATACTGGAAAGGATACTTGTTGGTTGGATTCAAAAGAATTACTAGATCCACCCCCATCAACAGTGTCATTCAAATACCGAGCACTTGCTCCATGGGAGAAATATGGCATGGCTCTAGTGTGTCTAAACTCAGTGATACATTCCATCCCAGCAGATAGATCCATTGATGAATAGCAACGTTCTCTCAACCTATCGGCTAAATCACTAATGTCATCATTAAAAACTGAATCCAGTGGAGTATACCTCGAGACACGCATAGCTTGTCCACGGATAATGTTACTATACACATAACCGGGATGCATGCTGTGTCGATGTAAAAGAGTATTTCTATGACATGGTTTACGATGTAATCCCGTATTCACCATCCCATTGTCTAACTTCTCTACATATATGTCCAGGAATGGTAATCTAATGTTCGACCATTCAAAGGTGAATTTCAAAAACTCAGTGACAAGATTCATTTCATTAACAAACTCTTGTAACTGTGTAGATGTACCTGTCCACAAAAAGAACAGGTCATCTACAAAACGCCTGTAAAATGGGACATACCTGACATATTTGTCATTCTGGAAGAGGTGTCATACCTCCCATTCAGCCATACCAAGGTTGGCGTAGCTATTGGCACAGAACGTGCCCATAGCCACGCCATCCCGCTGCAGATACAGTGTATCAGAGAAACAGAAAATATTGGATTCCAAAACTACTTCTAACAAACTCAAAAGCAGGTCCACATCAAAGTCTGCAAAAATCCCCACCCTTCTTAGGTAAGTACTCAACATATCTATACCTTCCACATTCGGAATCACTGTGAATAAGGATTGAACATCCATCGTGACAAACAAATAACCATCTAAAGAGGTACATGAGTTAGTGTACTGATAAAGATCCAGTAAGAATTGTCTGGTATCTTTTAGAATGTAACAGTTAGCATCAACCACTGACCTCAACTTGCTTTCAATATATATAGATAGTGGTTCAGTAGACCAACCTCTGCCCGCCACTATCGGTCTCATTGGTGGGTGGACAGGGTCCTTGTGGATCTTTGGAAGACCTTGTATAGTGGGTATCAAAGGGTGTGTAACGTACAAGAAATCAAATAGCGTTTTATCAATGATCTCACTATTGAGTAAGTCATTCAACATAGATTGTATCCTATTGATAATGATAGTAGCTTGATCTGACGTTATAGGTTCATAAAAGGTCCCATCACCTAACATTGTCACCATGTCTCGTCGATATCTATCAGAATTAAGGACAACTATCCCACCCCCTTTGTCCGCTGGGCGAATGGTGATGTTACAGTTATTCCGTAACATGGTTAATGCTTCCCTTTGCTTGAAATTAAGATTAAATCTAGTCTTATTTCTAGGACCATATCGGTCCCTCATCCTATAAAGATCATCCTCAACAAGTTTACTATAAGCAGCAACAAGTGGGTGTAATTGTGGCATATACGTGCTTGGTTTCTTATAAGAGATAATCAGTGTGGAGGGAGGTCCATTAAACTCAATCCTCAGGGACAAATTCCTTATAAAAAGCTTGAAGTCTCTCAGAGTTTTCTCATACCTACTATATGTGGTTGGAATAAATGTTAATCCTTTAGAAAGGACTTGTAACTCAAACAAATTCAAATTATAGTCTGATAGATTGAAGACTATGTCATCTGTCCCCGTTCCCACATCTTCTTCCCCATCAAAACTTTTACAACAGAAGGGAGAATACGCTCCATCAGCAGGGGGCGTCAGAAACGCAAATTGTCAGGAGAGAGACAGTCCAATCGGACTATCAAGAAGATGTGGGAACGGGAACAGATGACTTATGCTGCGCAACTAGCCTGGAAATGTGGATATCCTTAATGAATATGGACACACCTCCGCCTTTGGTGTTCTGGTCCAGGTTAGATGGCAGAAAAGTGTGGTATGAGTTATAGCCTAGTAATGCAGTGGTGCTCTCTAGAGCCTTGAACCAGGTCTCAGTTACTGCACAGTATTTTGAGATTTAGACTTATAGCATTAAGTAGCATCACCCTCATTTTTTGCTTGCCTGTTCCTGTTGTGGTGGTGAATTTGTCATTTGAACCTTGCCTAAAAAAGGCACTATGGGGCGGCAAGAGCCTTAGCCAGTATCCGGAATCCCAGGGGCAACAGGTGCAGGCCATCTCAGGAAAAGCATCATGGCCTGTCGACCATGTCATCCCAGGCAGAGAGATACTGGATCCCCTTAGAATGACACCAGAAGCTTAGCCAATTGTTGAAGTCAATCATTTTGTCCTTGTACTGCGGCATCATTCTGGGCAATGGCAGGATGCTACTCAGGACAAGGGTCAAACCTGCCTGGGCTACAAGATCAGAGAGCTCTTCCATGTCTCTTTTCATGTAGTCCAGGGAAGTTCAGTCTCAAGTCATTCACACCAACATGGACAATGACAGAGTCATATCTGTACTTGTTGTGGAGTGACATGAGTGCGTGGGTTACGTGGCAGATCCTGGCACCCGACAGGCAGCTGACAGTAACCTTCTCCTTGTTTAGCCTGGTGAATGGGACATCAGTGTGCCTGACTATAGAGTCACCTATGACTAGTGTGTTGGGTACATTGGTTTCCTTATGGGCTGTGGTTTATTGGCACACTGAGTCTGTGGGATATGTGTCAATTGGGTTGTGTTGGGGGGTGGAGGTTGCTTGCATTTCTGCTTTGGAGGTGTGTGTGTGTGTGTGTGTGTGTGTGTGTGTGTGTGTGTGTGTGTGTGTGTGCGTGTTATACACATACACACACACACACACACACACACTGTAAAGTGTCCAAACTGAAGGGGTAATAAGCCAAGTATGTTTATACAAAGAGAAAAGGTAGACTTTTGCAAACACTAGCAACAGAGCTTAGCTCCAATTGTCCATTGACTGAAGTTCATTTTTAGTAACGAATAAGTGATGACTGTTTGACATAAGGAGCGCTTATGAGTACATCTGTAAACATCTTTATGTTATCTTCTGCCTTAGTAAATCACACAGTTTGGGTCATATTTCTACTAAATTCATATTCTTAAATAAAAAGTACTCTTTTAGAAATAACAACATGATTTTTTTCAGTTTTCAAATTTCATATGTCTGTTGGTGGTGTTTGTGTATCAACTATATAATCCGTACTTTGCATAAGTGATTTTTTTTTCCACAGGTGTATGAGAAAACTAAAGACCTCCAGTCTAAGTCTGCAAGCTCCAGTTTAACAGATGCTTATACCCTAATGTGTTTGTACTTTACTGCCAACCAAGTGATTTAATCTCTTCTGAGAGAGCATCATTGTCAATGCATCATGCCAGGTTCCAGAGCTGTGAAAACAACAAAGTGCAGCTGTGTTAGATAACCCACCATAACAGCAGATGTTTGAATGATCACTGTTGCAGTTACCTAAGCTATACACACCATCCAGCTTCCAAAGCTTCATGCAATCTTCCACTCACACAAACTGGTAGTCACCTTGAGTTGAGCTGACTAAAAATCAGGTTTGGGTGTGAACCTCTTTAGAGCTTTCCTGCCGCTGAACAGAGCACTCCTCTCCAGGTTTTTGAGGATTAACAGTTGGGATAAAAACATGGCAAAAAATAAAATAAGGGGATGAAACAAAACAAGGAGGATGTAAGGAGGGAGGGAGTGACTACTGCAGTAGTGACCATTCAAACAGCTACTGCTATAGTTAAGTTTACTTACACAACTGTACTATGTTTTTCAAATGCATCACTGCTGCTGTAGCCTACTTTATAAAGTTAGATTACCACAACTTACACTGACTGGGGGAAAGAAGGAAGAGGGTCCAGGAGCACCTGGAGAAACATCTTAGCAAAATCTGTCCCAGACCTGAGAAGGAATCTAGTTCACAGTATCAAAAAAAAAAAAAATGGGATCGGTACTGATCCCAAAGGAACTTTCCATCGAAGCGCAAACCGCCGGGCATACTTCCGCTAAAGTGCTTTTTACCGAAAAAGCACTTTTGCGGAAGCATACCTGCAGCTAGAGGGAGTCGTGGGGGAATGACTGTTGCGGAGATTGTACTACGGTGCAGATAAGGGAATATTCCCTTTTCCTCACTGTAGTGCGATCTCGGAGTGAGAATATTAAAGTAGGAGGGTGTGGGTGGTGCAGGGGAGCTTGCCCCCCTGCATAAAAGTAGATTTATTGTTTTTTTTTAACACATTTTAACGAAAGCACTTTTTCGGTGAAAGCACTTTCGTTAAAGTGTGTTCGGTGATTATGGATTCGGACTATTGAACTTTCGTTCTATAGTCCTACATCCATATATCTATAAATATATATATATATATATATATATATATATATATATATATATATGTTTCTTCTACTGTCACACCAACCAGGTGGCCAGATGCATGACACACACACACACACACACACACACACACACACACACACACACACACACACACACACACACACACCCTCCTTCCTGTCCTAACCATACAGGTCCCATTTCTGTGCCCTGCCCCTAACCTTCTTTCAACTGATTTTAGCTAAAAAAAAAAGTCTTCTTTTTAAAATGTAGCAAACTGCTTGCAACAAATGTAGCAAAGAGTTGCTACAGATTACACTCCCCTGCCCAGAGCACTACAGCACTCAAGGTTTTAGACCACACATGGAGCACAACAGCGCTCAGGGTTTAATTAAAATAAAAATGTCCTTTTTAAAATGTAGTAGAAAACAGTTACTACACTTTATTCTCTGCCTGCATGGAGCTTTATGGAGCTCATGTTTTAATTTAAAAAAAAATTTCTTCTTTTTAAACTGTTGCAAACTCCTTGCTGCAAATGCAGCAAACAGATGCTACAGTTTATACCCTGCCTGCATGGAGTGCTACAGCTCTCAGGTTTTAGACCACACACAGACAGCTACAGAGTTCAGGATTTAATTAAAAAAAAATTTTTGTTTTTAAACTGCAGCAAACTGCTTGCTATAAAAGTAGCAAACAGTTGCTACAGTTTATACCCTTCTGTATGTGTTGTTCCAACAATTTCTATTTACTTCTACGTAATTTGTTCCTTCCCTTTTCTAAGGATCCCTCTTCCAGTTCTTTTCTTTTTTTATAATATTCACTACTTCAAATGTAGTTGTCCTCTATGTCCCTCTTGGATAAGGGCAGTTGACGCTGATCATAGACTCATGCTGAAAATACAGACCATACAACTTGGTCAATAATGGAAAAAGGGTCTAACTTAGCTAGGCTTATAAAGAAAGGCCCTTGGGCCAGTAGCCTAGTAACCTCTTATGAAACTATGAACCTATGCATGAAGCACTATGGCACTCATGTTTTAATTAAAAAAAACCTTGACCTAGCAAAAGCGTTCGACACAATACCCCACTCGGGCATCATAGAAAAGCTCACCAGCTTAGCTGTAAACCCGTATGTCACAAGATGGTTTGCAAACTGACTCAAGGACAGAACCCACAGGGTTAGAGTTGCTGGTGCCATGTCAGACTCTAAGCCGGTCACGAGCGGTGTTCCACAGGGCTCAGTCCTGGGCCCCCTATTGTTCGGCATTTATTTTTCTGAAGTGCAGGCAAACATAGGGGGATTGTGGCTGACAAAATTTGCAGATGACTGCAAACTGGGTGCCATAATTGACACTCCATCAGACACAGACATCCTCCAGAGAGGTCTCATAGAAATGGATAACTGGTGCCAGAGCCATGGCCTTAAGCTAAATGCCAAAAAATGTATAGTCATAACCTTTGGGAAAAACAAGGTAACCTCTAATTACCACATAGGTGGTAATGCATTAAACATGGAAGAAGTTATCAGGGACCTGGGGACCCAAGTTGACAGTAACCTCTCTTTTGACACTCACATTGCCAAAGTGGTTAGGAAGACCTTCTACATTGCCCACCTGATCATGAAGGGATTCACATCCAGATCACGAGAGGTCATTGTACCCCTGTACTCTTCACTTATCAGACCAATGATTGAGTACAACGCCCCATTCGGAATGTACCTTACCCGACACCTGCAGCAGTTGGAAAGACCCCAAAAGTTCCTCACCAAAAGGATAAAGGGGCTCAAACATATGTCATATGCTGCCTGACTGAAGAAACTGCAGCTCTATTCAGTCGCATACCGTCTGCTCAGAGGTGATCTGTGCCTGACATACAAGGCCATGTCCAACCCGGAATTAATGGACATGCTCCACCTGAAAAAAGTCCAAATCCACCAGAGCCAAGAGAGCAAGAGACTTAAGCCTCAACACGGATATAAATAGGATGCGCTGGAGGGACAGATTCATCACCCAGAGACTCCCTACACTATGGAACAGAATCCCAGTCCATGTGAGGCAGAGCCCCTCACTGACTCTGTTCAAGAGAAATCTTGACGAGTGGATGGGAGATCTTAGGTTTACCCCGGGAATCATCTCTGTGACTGCTGGACAGAGGCACAGCAAACTAATGGGTATAGTATTGTCATCCTAAGGGGTGGTGAAAGCCACACACACTCTGGCTAGGCTTATAAATGCTCTAGGGCAGATAGCCTAGTATGAACCTATGAACCTATGAACCCAAGTGTGATGTTTATTCATAGCCTGACTTCAGGCTTTGTGCCCACTTAGTGTTGCCCATCTACAGTTATCCGACTCAACAAGGGAGAATCCAGGGAACTACTGCGTAAATCAACAATATGAGCCAGAATGATGAAGTTTATAATCGCATGGCATCACCCACTGTGACCAATTTAAAAAAAAACAGAAATATTCATTGAAAAGAAAAACACTATCACCTAAATTTCTATACCCAGTGATTCCAGTATCTTAAATACAGAGAAACTGTCAAAAAAACAGGATTTGACTACAGAAATAAAGGCAATGTGGAAGGATACCCAGATAATTAGAGAAAAAAAAAGGGAACAATGGGTCTCAAAAAAGAATTGAGACAGTACATATGCACACTACTTCATACGACTTTCACAAGGAATCTATTCTGGCCACATGTGGGTGCAGCATTTTGTACTAACAAATACCAAAATAAGTTGTCTTACCACAGCGTCCCATCTCTGTTTATCTTTTCATTACAGATGGGTTATCGGTTCAGTCCTTGGACCAGTGACAGCCTCAGAGCAAGCTTGCATCATCCTAAAACTATGATCAGAGCATCAGTGGTAGGATATTAGCTAGTTACCTCAGATTGAGTTTGGAAGTTGATAGAGATAAGTGGAGGCTACCTCGAATCAAAATAGACCTACAGTAATGGAAAAAAAAAATCTAGCCTATTGCCCCATGTGAGAATCAAACACTGCAACTTGGATCTGGAACACCTTGACCATTATCATCATCTTCTTACAGATTTTCACAGTTATTATGCCAACTTCAGTATTTTACTTTTACTTATTATGCACACTACCCACTATGACAAAACGAAATTTGTTTTTTATCTTAATGTTGTTTGGTTGCAAGCACCTTAAATGTGAACTTGGAAAAAAAAATATTACAACATATTAGAACAGGTCGCTCTCTGGACTCACTACCATTACAGAATGATCAGTGGAGCTATAAAAGAAATGATACTCTTTCACCTCCAATTCCTTTTCAGCACAAATGGTTCTCCAAACACCCAGTTAAAGGAACTTAATATTTATCAAAAGATACATCTGTTAGCATTAAGTATCCATCACCTAAAAAAAATCACTTCCACCACATGCCAAGTAAAGTAACATCCTTGCCTCCTTCTAGGGAAACATCCAGAACTGTAATGGTCCACAAACAGAGTGTCTAGAACTTGCCTATCTAAACTATGTTTATGATGTAATCTCACACACAATATTTTTTAACTATAGCACAGTTGGTCACTATTGTAAATTAAATACAAATATTTGCATTCATTGTAGAAGTAAAGCATAAAACAGTATGCACACAGAGTTTTGAACATTGTTTATGACAACTGTGGAGAAATAGTCAAGTAATGGGACACTGAAATGGCTGTTGAGGGGGCTGCAAAAAAATCATGCAGGCTCCCCTGTATGTGGATCAGACCATATACATGCAGAAAAAAACTGCATGGATCAGTTGTAGTGAAAAACAGCTATTACTCAAGGAGTCACTCTTTCCACATTTCCCAACTAGAACACTGCAACGATATAAGGACAGGGGTTACGGTAATAAATAACACATGAAACGCATAATTCAGATGGAATGAAAAGATCTCTGCTAAGAATCTATGCACATTATTTCGGCTCAAAATAGCATTTTTACCAGATTACAACAAAGTCATTTCAAAATCTTCTGAGAAGGCAGACTTTCATTATACCTTGTTGACGTTCCATAGGATAAATGTGGCCCCATGTCTTGCAAACTGTAGGGCTGTTGCTTTGCCCATTCCGTGCCCGGCACCAGTAATCAGGACCAGTTCCCCCTAAAGCGACTCTCATCTTTGGCAGAAAGAATTGCACAAACTACTCAATAAACAAGAACAAGATCGTGCCGAAAAGAAGCAGACATTCTAGGATGAAGTTCATTGCAAAGTTTTGCAGCAGATGTGAGACTGCGCTCTACTCTCTGTCCTGCCTCGCACTTGGATCCCGCGCTGCACGTCCAAAAGACTTTGTGGTCTAGTATAAGGGACATAACTTCACTTCTTTTGCCTAAATAAAAGTTTATTCTTATAGCATTTCAGTTGCTTATTCTGTTTCTTATAACGTGTAGGTTTTTGCGATACAGAATAACTGTTTATGCAACTATTATATAAAATATAGGAAATTATTTTGCCCTAATATTTCGGGACAGTTGCCATTTCTACAACTTTTTTTTTTGCAGGGCACAAGTGCCCAAAGAGGGACTGTCACTCGCTCGTATAATAAGTACTACTTTTTTGGATTCGACTGAGGTTCAGAGAGTGCTAGCAAATTAAAGCAATAGTCTAGGTGAAAAAAAACTTTCGTTTTACAAAACAGCAATATATAATCCTTCGTTATGCAGAGCAGCAGAATATACAAAATTCACGTATAGCATCCACCTGTTCAAACTCATGAACACCAAAATTCCGTTTCTCTTCTCGGTATTCATCTCACAAATAAACGGATAACGTAAACGGACAATAAGGCATCCACCTTCTCAAGCACATAAATGCCAAAGTTCCATTTCTCTTCAGGGTATTCACCTCACAAACAGTATATTCTGCTGCTCTGCATAACGAAGGATTATATATTGCTGTTTTGTAAAACGAAAGGTTTTTTCACCTAGACTATTCTGGGTGGACTTGCTCACACAAACTCATTCGTTATCTCATACTGGAGAAGGGCTTCGTATATTGAAAAGTGAACATTGTACAACATAAGAACTATTATTTTGGATGCATATGCGTTGACAAAGGTACTGATGATTTTTTAACACCATAATCATTATTTACAGCTACTAAGCGAACGCTCTTTCTAAATTGACTTGAATAACTGTTATTTATTGCCACTGACACAAGCTGCCTACCTTATATGCCAGCAAACTTTTTTGTTATTATTGTTTCAGTATAAACCACACTACATCCAAACACAGAATAAACAGCATTTTTTAACCTATAAAGCCGCAATCTGGTATACAGTCAGATTTGAAGCTACGGCAATGCAAGGAAGTAGATAGATGGTAAAAACAACGAAGAAGCACAAAAAAAAACTTTAGCCAGTAAGATTTACCTGAAGCAACGCTAAATCTGTAGGTCAGTTAAGCTAGGAACCAGAGCAATGTGTTACTGAATCCAAACGGAAGAAAAACAAGACTGAAAATGAGCTGTGCATACCTTTTTATTGTTAATTTAACAGTGGGTGGATCTGTAAGATGGTGGAAGTGCAAGAGCGTCATGACTGATGTAAATAAAAGGGCGGAGAGTAATCGGTGATTGACAGCACTACATCTTCGGACCGAAGCAGAAATTCCTTTGCAGGAACGAGCCAGTGCCCCTTTAAACTGTAGCAAACAGTTACTACAGTTTATACTCTGCCTGTACAGAGTGCTACAGCACTCTGGTTTTAGACCACACACAGAGCACTACAGCACTCAGGATTTACTTACAAAAAGCTTCTTCTTTTTAAAATGCAGCAAACTGCTTGTTATAAATGTAGCAAACAGTTGCTACAGTTTATACCCTGCCTGCATGGACCACTACAGAGCTCAGGATTTAGACCACACACAGAGTGACATAGCTCTCAGGTTTGACCTCAAATGCAATACTGGCTTTTAAAGCCAGTATTACATTAAAGAGAGATCCAGATCATCTTATAGTGTCCGGGCAGTTGGCCCTCTCACCCCGCTACTGCTCCAAACAATGTTTTCCACAGTTAGACAGCAAATAGAAAGAGGTAAACTGGAACATATGTTTCGGGAGTGTAGTGAATTGGCTTATTTTAAAAATTCCAAAAAAACACAAATCCAGAGCACCAACTGTTCAACTGTTTACTTTCACCACTAAACATCTGGTACCTCAGCCTTTCATCATAATGGAGTTCTAATTATGGAGGGGTTCACCTAGTGTAAATTGTGAGCTTGTGTGTACATCTGCATCCTTGAAGGTGAAAAGCTGAGGTACCAGATGTTTTAGTAGTGAAAGTAAAGCTCTTTGAACCATTGGTGCTCTGGATTTGTGTTTTTTTTTTTTTTTAATTATTTCATTGTACTGTATCATGTTAAAAATTCCCTACAGAGTACTCTGTTAGAAATATTGGGCGAGCAAGTGGCTGTGACTAAGAAAATTATTTTTTGAGCTGGGATACAGAATTTGAATTGTCTAGACATAGTAAGGCCTTACTAAGTTTAATTCTGTTGGCTGCCAAAAAATAGAAATTAATAAAAAGTGGAAATCAAACTCTAAATCAACTACATTTGAAGTGGTGAATATTATAAAAGAGAGACAGGAACTGGAAGAGTGATTTTTAGAAAAGAGAAAGAACAAATTACATAGCAGTAAATAGAAATTGTTGGAACAACACATACGGAATAATGTTCAGGAGGAGGAGGAGTGAGGTTTAAGGGAAGGCAGGGATGCAGCAATTTGCATAATGTTGGGCTGATGACACTTACAAATAAAGACAAGATATGTGATGTATAATGTATGTAAATGTTAAAATGTCAATAGGGTTTGTTTTATTTTCTTTTAATGTATGCTTGCTCATAGGATAATTTAAAAAAGGCAATAAGAAAAAACAACGATTACAAAAGTCTGAATTGACATAGGCTGTCCTTTTTTTAACAAGAAAAGAACAATCGATCAAAGATACTGCAATATTTTGTTTTTACAGGATAGTACCTGAGATTTCTGTGGACATCCAAGGTAAGAAGTATCCCACCTCCCTCATATTAGGTTCTGCAAGAAAGACAGGGAGAGGGATAGCTTGGCTAAATGATAACTCAGATGCCATATATATGCAGAAATAAAGTTTATTTCTAAAGGGTACCCTATCTTTATGGAAAGTGAGATAAGGCTGACTCACCATAAGTGCTTGCAACTCAGACACTCTTCTTACAAAAGGTCAAAAATGAATAACACTGTATTCCATGTTGAGAAACTCACAACAGCCTAATGAGCTGGTCCAAATGGAGCAAGAGTTAGTTTCACTAACAGCAATTTAAGATCCCATGGAGGAGACACCTGAATTTCATGAGGCTTCACATGCAACACCTCTTTCAAAAACATTTTCACATGAGACAGTACTGAAATAGGGAGATCCATGGGCAGACATGCTGAAATGTCCAACAATGAACTTTAACTGAGAAGAAAGACAGGACATAGGGTAGTAATTTACACAAATAATGTATCATCACAGAGCATTTGCACAGTGGATGCTGATTCTTTTCTTGGCACCAACAAGAAAACATTTTGCCTTTACTAATAATTGACTTTGCAGCAGTGGGACTTACTGCCTCCTCTATACTTGCACTATGTCCTCTTCATAAAAAGGTGCCAGAAAGGTCTAACAATTCTGAGGTCCAGGTAGTCGGTTACAGTTGTTACGGTTGGAATGCAGATTCAATTTGTGAAGAGCTTGTGGTAACTGTCCATGGCCATTGCAAAGAAGGAAGAATCACTGTTGCCTGGGCCAGAGGGGAGTTACCACAATAATCTATCGCGAGTCCTTCTGAATCCTCACAGTGACCCTGAAGGTAACTAGAAAGGATGGAAAAGCATATAGGAGAATTCCTGTCGAGGAAAAGAAAACACATCTGTCTTCCAGGCTTTCAAGGATGGGACCTGCAGTAGAAATTTGCTAAGTAATATTTAAAAGGATAAATTAAAAAAAACGAATAGAGGCAAAAGATCTATTTGAGGTGTTTGTGACAGAAAATTAAATCATGGAAGACCCCATGATACAATTTTAATTCGAGAGAGTCTGCCATTGTCTGGCTCATCATTGTCTGCCACAAAGTTCTGCTCTTTGACATGTACCTCTCCCAACATCTGCACCAACTGGAAAGGCCACAGAAACACCTCACAAGAGAATCTATGGCCTCCAACACCTGTCCTATGTGGACAGGCTCAAATCACTATCATTCTACTCAGTATCATACAGATTGCTCAGAGGTGATCTGTGTTTCACCTACAAGGCAATTTTGGACCCTGCCCTACTAGACATGCTCCATATACACAAGTCGAACTCCTTGCGCATTACCTGCTCAAAAGGCCTAAATCTAATATGCGATATCAACAAAACCTGTTGGAGAAACATGTTTGTCTCCCAGAGGCTGTGCTGTCCCTGGAATAGACTTCCCATAAATGTCAAACAGAGTACCTCGCTGACCCTCTTCAAATGCAGCCTTGATGAGTGGATGGGAAACCACAAATTTGTCCCTAGAGGTTCCACCTGTGCCCCTCATTGACAGCAGCGACAGGTGCTGACTGAGGTTTCTTTTTTGGGGATAAACTCTTGGCTAGGGTTGTAAGGGCCTCAGGGCCATTAGCCTAGTAACCTCCTATGATCCTATATAAGCCACAAGATCTGGAATCCTGAAGAATTCATTTGCAATAATAATCACAAATAATAATTAATAATAGCAAATTAACTAATTACTGATAATAATTAGAGTAGCCTAAGTAGAAAATACACAGTAATGGAGCTAGATAAAGATTTACCTTTTCCTGTGTAAGAGTAGCTCCATAAACCAATGTGTCCTAGAGACACCACAGGAAAATAACTGTGTAAGAAATGGTCAAAAAAGACATCTGTAAATACTGCTGGAATCATAGTTTGTGTAGGAGATCCCTTACCCAACTGAGAGACTCCTGACACTTTGAAAAACATTCTAACAAAGAAGGGCCAGTCATCAAAATAAGGAAAATTGTGAACACCTTGCAATCTGCAGTAGGCTATCACATGAGATAGGCACTTCATATATACCTTTGTAGCAGTGAACAGACCAAATGGTAATGCAAAGAAACTGATAATTTGATATATACTCGGAAAACATTTAGAAACATCTGGGGTACGAATCTAGGAATGTGATGAAATGCATATTTTGAAAAGCTAAGGTTTCAAAAAACTCAAAAGAAAATGAAGGGCTAACAAACAGAACTTGTAAAATACGCAAACCTGAATAAAACCCTTCTACAAGAAGAAGACGCAGTTTCTAACACCCATGATGCGGACAGTACGTCTTCCAAGACGAGTGGGGAAAAAATAGTTAAGTCTGTCATATGAAGGCGAATCCCTCAAAAAAGAGGAAGAGGCTCCCACTAGCTGGGTTTGCCAAGGTGGGAGGGAGGAAGTCTTTTAGTCATGCAGGCTTATTAGATTGTTTCATTCTGGGGAGTTTCTCTACTTTTTGGAAACTCCCTGCATTAGCTTTTTAAACATTTGCCTACCAGCAGTTTGTTGGAACTGTTTATTTTGCCTTAAAAAAGGCAGTAAGGAAGCATTAAATCCCTTGGTCTAGTTGGAGAAGGAAGGCTGAAAAATTGAGAGAACCCATGAATTAGCATACCTCTCTCATCACACTTTATACAGACCTCTGAAGAAGATAATCCAAAATTTACTTTCTATCAAAGGGACAACTTAGAACATAATTTCTAACATCTTCTGAAAGGTTTAGGGAACGTAACCAAGTAAATCCCCCTCAAAACAGTTTCAGTAGCAACAGCCCTGAAAAAGTCACATCAGCAAAGTCATCAGTACGTTTCACAAACTAGGTGGCTACTTGAGACACAGAAACAACCAGTTACACAAAGTGGATTAATCCTCAAAAGAGGAAACAAATGTCAAAAACTTTCCTCATGTTCTCAGATGAGGCAAGAGAAAACATAAATGTACAAGCTCAACAGCAGGGAATTCTATAAACAAGTGTTGCAAAAGAATGTACTTTTTCAAAACTATGAAAAGCCTTCCCATCTTAAACAGGAGAGTGAGTAATGTTAACCAAATTTTTATGAGCAGCTAGGTTCAGAAAAACAATACCTTCTGCGTCTGATATGGGAAGAGAGTTTAAAAACGTAAAAGACCGAGGACCTTTATGCAGTTTGTCTGCTTTTGGGTGCAGCAGGTTGGCTGTCAGGCAAGATACAGGCTATAACAAAAACATCCTCTAGTGCAAAAAAAAAGCAGGAGAAAAAGAGACAGTTCTGGAAATTACAGTTGTAACAATGCATAATGCTTCCTGTGGGACTGAGAAACGTTACTGTTTTCTCACGGAAGCATTTGTTTTACTCTGGAAATAGTTGCAGAGAAAGGGAATCCTTCAAAGGGACTGGCCAAAGTCATTCTCTGTTCGGAATCTGAGTCAGAAGTTTGTAGAGACAATCTGTCTCTCACAACCATTTAGAAGTTCAGTTTCTTGAACCTTCTTAGAAAATGAGGAATCCCTTTTACATTTACTAGAAACAGTCACAGAGGAAGGGTCAAAAGCATGCATTAAACTTTGAACTAAGCCCAATAAACTACCCATGTCCAGGGTAACTGAGACAGGAGAAAACATTCTTTCGACAGTAACTTCTGAAGAAACAGAATCTGTACTGCCAAAACATACCTAGAGATGGGCACAACTTTCTGGCTAGACAGAAAGGCATTATGTGTCTCTTCTCTCCCAGGGCTAGCAAAGTGACTCTCTCTCTCTCTCTTGCCTGACAAGGGCACTTCAACAGATGCACAGGGAGTGTCTAACCCCCGGTCCATGGTGGCTGTAGGGACTACACCAGTGGGACCCAAGAAAAAGATGAGTGGTCCAAGGAACCAGCTTTGGCCATAGGAGAGTCACCCACCTGCAGCTGAGGCAATTTAGCAGCCTGTTGTGTTGACAAATGTTGAATAGCATTTTACTTTTTTATGTAGATGGAAGAGGGAAGAACCATAGAATGGATAGGTTGTTCTATGGCTAATCTGAAAAAGGTACCTGATACGCAGGGATGTCTGGCAGCAATTGTCAGTAAAACATCTAAATTGTAAAAAACTAATTTTCCATTAAAACACATTTAAAAGCACTTTAAACATTTACCCCAGCCCCCAAAAGTGAAATAAATCAACTTTCCCCAAATTAAAAGTAGTTTAAACTAAGTTTTAACAACTTTTTATCCTAAAAATAGAAGTGTTCCTCCCTTTACAACAAATTAAAAGAAACATGACAATCAATAAAAGCACAGTTTTTCCAGCACTGAAATTAATATTTTGCAGAAAAATAGTACAGATTCTGCTTTAGAAAGTAAAGTGGAAGGATATTTCCCAGAAGGGAACATCTCTGCCGCACAATGAAACAGTATTAGCCACCTGTCAATGCTTGAAAGCCCACAGAGAAGTGTTCTCTTTGGTGCCAGGAAAGCTCTGAAGGGCTTGGCACCCAAACCTGATTCTTAGTCAGCTCAGCTCCAGCTGCCTAATAGTTTGGGTGTGTGGAAGATGTCCTAAACTTTGGAAACTGGATATCTGTTCTATTCTTAGCAGGATACAACCCATAAAGCTTAGACTACTGTAGCAGTGATCCACTGAAAGAACATTGTGGTAATCTTCTGTGTTAAGTTGTGAGTGTGCAAATGACAGAGTCGATGTTATCATGATATTGTAGCACATTTCCTGTTTCTAGATGAAAGGAGCGCTAGTTGCTATTGCTGAGTACAAATAATAAACTGCTCTCTTGTTCAATTACTGACACTTTCCTCCTACCCCCACTAAAGAGTTAATGTTTCAAATGTGAAATATTGTAAGGAAAGGGCTGTACCGCAGACCTGTGTTTACACTCACAATGACGGAAACATACTCTGGTGATGGCAGAATAAACAAACAGAAAAGCAACTTCAGCTAAGGAAACCATATTACCTCTACCAAGTGGTTGTCTGGACCATAAAGTTCTTTGTCCAGCTCGATGACCAGGCTCTTAAAGAAGGATGAGAATTTCCTTTTCTGCTTACTGGGCTATGGAGAGAGAGAAAAACAAGAGCAAAAGGTAGCTGTAAGTAAAGGGATTACAGAACTCCAAAAGAAGGTCACAGAACTAGTAACACTGCAGATCAAATACAAATTATAAGTGGACAGATGTCTTTTCTAACTCTAACCTTGAGTAAAGGCAAACTACATGTAAAATGCAGGTGTTGGCATTTCTATACAGAGGCCAAAAAGAATGTAAACAATCTTTTTTACATTCTGAAACTCTTTACAATCATTTTAATGTCACTCAGCTGCAGACAATATAATGGAACATAAGGACCTGTTGCCTGACCTATCTTGCCCATTCTAAAGATACAGGATAATCTGCATGTCCAGCTAAACCCACATTATAACTTGCAAGTCCTTCTAAGAACTGTATTATGCCTAAAGAACACTGGTGACTTTGGGAGTGTTTTATGCTGACCTACTGACTGCTTTAAGAGATGCCGTCTCTGTCCTCTCTTTAATCCTGCTTTTAATAATACTTCCCAGTAGTTCCAAGCTTTTACTTAATGATTGTATCTACTGAATTTCTATTATTATTTGTACTTTACTGATTTTTTTGTGATTTTACTATTGATTTTACAGTGTTGCTCTGCATACCTGTTTGAGTTAACTATTAATTACTTTTTAGTTACTTCGTGCTAAAGCACTTAATAAAGTTGAAGTTTAAGATGAATTTGAAGATCTTCACTAAATGATGATCACATCCTCAAAGGAACACTGTTGTATAGAAATGTTTGCTACTTGCCTTGCTTTACCTACCATGCCTATGGTAAGATGGCAATAGCATTCAAGGTATCTCTCAGCCTCATGTTAAATTATTTAAGTGAAGACGCCCTTCCCCTTTTCTGTTGCTGGGGGGTACTGGATGCTCACATGAAGATTCTTTTGGCTTCTTGGGTAAGCGTTGGGAGAAGACAATAGAGGCCCACCCACCACATCTAATGAAACAGTCTGGTATAACACACCATACAATGATGCTACCCACTAGCTTGCAGATATTTCTTAATATCGACTCTGTGCAGTGGGCATTTCTAATCTTCTTAGCTAAATAAGTGACCAATGTAAAAAAGCTTTTCACTCCCTTCTTAAGATCCAGTGCTTTTTTTAACATATGTTTGATGAATTTTGTTTTTCTCAAGTTTTCTACATTAAATGTGCACTTTTTGGTGGCATAGAAGGCAAAAGTCCTGACTATGGCCCAGTGAAACAAGTCTGACTAGCAGTGTACATCTCTAACTAGCTGTCAGGGGAGGATGAGCTTACCTATCCTTGGAAGAAAGGAATGGAAGACATAAGTGCACACTGGTACAACCCCTGGCTGGAGGGGTACCAATACAAATGAGAGTCTAAGGGGCTGGTATTAGGATCACCAAGCCATCACATAGTATTAGCCTTCCATATGGGTATGTGGAAGTGTACACTCTTATAGGGAAGGCACTGTGGACTACCATGGCGATCTGCAGTGCACTGTAGCCCTGCCCAGGGGTATGGAAAGACTATTACATATGCTCTCATTGCTGGGATGCTAGCAAATCCATAAAGTATCTTTATGACTTGACTGAATGATGCCTCCCCAGACAGCTCTCACACTGATCCCATGTGAAATTCCCAGATAAGGAAGGGAATGAATCGGTCATGTCCAATGGGGGGGGGGGGATTAATGATCATCAGGCACGGGGCAGAAATATCATAGAAAAAACTGCATTCTTCTTTAAAGTAAGATGTGTAAGCTTCAGCATGTGAATCCAGGAACTTTCTCTAATATTACAGTTCAATTATGACAACATCAGAAAAAGTTTTTTTGTGATAAAAGTAACTACTCAAGGCACTGTTACCCTTGTGCCAAATAAAACACAGAGGTTATTCCTTCTGGGGACATTGCGAGAAGCATATACATGTCTCACCCCCTTACGTCGTCCACTCAAGCTTCACTTTGGAATGTCTGCTGTACTAAATCCTACATTCCTCTAGGTGGCACAAAGCATAGGAGCATACAAAAGACTGCTGAACAGCTTCACATATCTTGGGATTGCTTCTTGAGACAAACTTTAGCTGCACTAAAATTTTAAGATGTGCAGATGGCAAGAGTCTGCAGAACTCACTCTTCATTCCACCCACAGTAATTTTGTTTATCTTGAATTGTTTCAGGAATATTTGTGCTTTGTTCCATCAGAAATGTTTCTGACCTTCTTATGAACATGTCTGATAACCAAAATGATTTCCCCATTATTTTGAAACTGACAAAGACGTTAAATTAAATAATTAGCTTCATGGAAACAGCCCCAACAACATTTAATATAAAGTCAGAATTTATTCTTAGTAAAAATTGAATCTTGTGAAATAGTGTGTAAGGCTTTTTACATTGCACTGCCTGCAGTCTAGAAATATGGCTAGCTGAAATGACCATTGTAAAGAAGAGAACTTTTCAGAATTATTAATAATCTTTTAAGAAAGCAATGCAAACACACTAGATTAAGACAGACATTGGTTTTATAAATAAAAGTGCAGTTTGGTCACTGATCATTAGTTAGTCTTTTTTTAAACTTTATTCAATTATCACTTGTGACAATGGCAAACTTACATTTACATTTACATAAAAGTAATAAAACCATATTAACAAGCTGACATTTACAAACATTATGGGATATACAGCAATATGTGTGATGTATAATCTAAGCAACATTATATAAATTATTCAATTCCTGTCTTCTCATAAACCACATTTTTTGCATGTAATTTTATTTTCTTCTATGTAATTTACTCCTCCCTCCCCTTTTCCAAAGTCCTACTTCTTATTCTTTCATCTCTGCTAGAATATTCACTACTTCAGATACTGTATCCCAACTCAGAAAAATCATTTCTTTAGTTTCACTCATTTGCTTGGCCAGTATTCCTGACAGAGTACTCTGCAGGGCATTTTTAAAGTCACCAACTCATTACACTCCCAAAACATTTTCCCAGTTACCTCTTTCCTCCCTGTCACACCTCTAACATTTGCCATCTACCTGACAAAAAATTATTTGGAGTCTGCATAGGATATAAAAGTATTTAGGAAACACTTCTGGGTAAAAATCGTAAATCTTCATGACTTTGTTGCATATTTGGGAGACATACATATGTTCTTCCATTGTTTCTTTGTTTATTGCATTATCTAATCTCTTTTCCCAATCTTTTATGATCTCTTCTGATTGATTCTTACAGTTATCATGCAATATTTATTATACCCTACTAATTATTCCTTTTTGACAGCAGCTTCTCTTCTAGATTCAATTAAAACCTCAACCAAATGTCTTCTTGGCCTCTTCCAGTTCTATTACCTTTCGTCTGTTGGTATTCTCCTTGAGGATTTGTATATCCAAAACACCATTTTTCCCTTATTTCTTGAATTAATCCCCCCACTTCATCATCATCCATTTCCACCTCAAAATGTAGCTTTCTGCTTCTGTCATGCATAAGAGCCTTAACTGTGTAGCTCTGAACTATCCTAAACCTCCTTGTTCCGTTGGGAGGATCAGCTTATCCCACTTCACTGTTAAGGTCTTCCCCTCCCAAATCAAATCATTCAACTCTTTATTAATTACTATTCACAACTTCTCTGGTTGATAAAAATATACCTGACCTCTGTATAAAATTAAAGGGACAAAAAAAAGTATTGCTTATATCTTGCTATCCATATCCATAGGTAGGAGCTTCCAATTTCTCAGTTTTTGCATTATCTTTTGTCTGGACTGTTCTGACATATCATTAGCTACCATAACATAATCCTTTTTAATCCATACTTGTAAGAATATGCTCAACAAGGTATTAAGGTTGAAAGTAAAAATATGCAACATAAATAAGGTATACAATAAAGCTTGCTTAAATGTAGAAATAGAGTTTAGTAATATGTAATTTGCATCCATACTAAATGACTGTGGCTTGAAAAATAAGGAATTTGCTTAATAGACATGTTTTCCTACAGAATTAGCAAAAAAGTATGCATTTCACACTGTCGGCAAGAAAGCTGACCTCCTACAGACTTAGCAAAAATGTAAAAAAAAAAACAGGATGTAAAGAATGGACAACAGGAAAACAATCTGTACATGTTTCTATCACATGACACTGTTAAGCAAGGAAGTTTGAATGGAAAGACAATACCAGCATTATTTCTCTACAGGATGAAAACATATTTTTCTGCAAACACCAGCAAACAGATGTTTTCATACAAAAGACCAAAACAGAATACCAAGGTGAAAAACAGGATGTAAGACCACTATAAAGAGACTATAGCAAATGAAATTATTAGGAGACGTATTTTGTACAGAAAAGTTATCTTCTATGCTGATCGAGAGGTAAAGTGGTACAGTGTAACTAAAGCTGCAACAGTGGTACGTGTGGTTTGTTATAAAAAGTTATTAATTACTGCTTTTAAAAGTGACAGAGTTTGGTGCTACATCAGTGTATATTCTGCAAGTTGCTGTGAGCAACAGACTGTGAATGCAATTATAACTAGACTTTGTTTTCAGCAGAATCCAGCCAGAAAGACCTTAGCGTCTTAAGAAGACTATGGCTCCATCACAGTAAGCAGCACCTTGATAATTCATTTTTCAATGGCGAGCCTACCAGCATTCAAAAACAGAGGGAGTGCTAAGGCCTGCAGAGGGTCACTTCAGTGAAGTTGCAGTAACTAACATTTGTACATATGTGTAAACCATAAACAGAAATACTCCAGTTTATGCAGCTTGCAGTAGTACAGTTTCTCAGACGTCTGAATCCAGATTCAGCCTGCAGTGCAGGAAAGTCGCAGTGCCTTACATTCTCCAAGAAAGGTGAACACCAACTTTTCACAGCATCTCGCTGCCTGCTGTGTTTCACCAGCTTCTCGAGTGACTTTGAAAAATTTCCAGCCATCTGCAACAACAGTCTGATCACCTGTTTTCTTGCTAACTGGTAAGACCTTTTTCCTATGTCACATTTTTAGTATGGATGCTATCAGACAGAATTCAAGCAGGTGTAAGCCAAGCTTTACTCTTAAAGTAGCAGAACAACCAGATAAAATATGGAGTAAATTGCAATGTTGGTATACACTATTAGTAAATGTAAAACCTTATTAGGGCAAGTTGATAGTAAGGCATTATGCAAATGGATTACAATATTTGACTGGTATCTCAAAGAAAACTATGTGGCCTATGACAAATGTTTATTGTGTAAATCATATGAAACTGCTTTCTGTGTACAGTGTCATAAAAAAACAGTCCATGCCACTATTCAAAGGTTAGACTATACAGACAAAAATGTTAATGGTAAAGAACCAGGAACATTTAATATGTTTACATTATATTCAGATGTTGAACAGTTATGTCCTGTCATCACATGTAAAAGGTTTATTTCAGAGTTACAACAGGAGTCAAATCAGTTTTACTGACAGAACCTCCAGTATATCTTGTTACAAAAGAAGGTAATAAACTTGTAAGAGACAGACACAATGAGTTCAGGAAGTTTAGACAAGTTATACAAACATTTTTTCAAAAGTGCATAGGAGTTTTAGATTCAGCATAACGGGTTACTGAAAAATGTCAGAAAGACCATGCAGAATTACAGAAAAGTCTTGAACAGCAGTTACAGGATAAAGAAAATAAATTAGCTGAACTGACAGAGACTGACTTCCTGCATACAACAGCTGAGCTTAAGAAAACATTGCAAACGTGCAGGAAACTACAGCTGATCTGTACAAAAAGAGATATATTTTATAACATACTTGTGTTTTGAAAATGGTTAAGCATACATGGTTGGATCTGATGTATGGACAAATCATTCCCAAATGTTTCACTTTCATTCAATTAAAGCAATACATTTCTCAGTACTACAGTAAAGTACAGCATATGACTGCCATTCTCATAGTGTAGTCAAAAGGTAAACAAAACAGTTCTAGTGCATAACAGTAAAAATCTGAAGTCACAAGATTGAGATGCATGTGTTTACTTTTCATATAAAGTACATCTGTTAAAATGCACAAGAGAAAAGGCAGACAACAGCAAATGCAAATCATGTAAATATAAACAAGTGTTAGTTAAGCCAATATCTATTTTGTTTTGTTTTTTTGATTTTTTATAATTGTATAGTAACACCACACCAAACAGTTAAAGTTCTGAATTTTAAAAAGAAATAAAATCACAGATGGTATTAGTCAAGCAGTCTTTGTAAAATGAATGGCAGGGCAGTTAAATAAATAAAAAATACTGAAATCAAAGTTAAAAAAATATGTAAGCTAATTGTAAAATAATGTCTAGTTATGTAGTATAAATGCATAGTTGTGCAAATCATAAATACTTCTTATAATTCTAAGTGTTTTATAACTGCATTTTACTATCAAATTGCAAGTGTATTAACAGATGATTAAAGCAAAAATGCTAAAAGAGTTAACTATGGTCTATAAAGTCTGAAATGTGAGCTTAGACCTTCCCAGACTGGATAAATAGTTACAGAAAATGTTGGAAAGATAAGGTAAAAAAAAAAAAACAAGACTAACTGCCAGACAAGTGGCTTGAGTTTTACGTAATTGTTAAATGTTCACATGCAACACTATTTGGTAATTGTAATAAAACATCACAGTTGTGCTTACATGTCACTGATAATCTGTTTGCAAGTAAATGCTAAAAGTAAAAAAACCTCAGTTACATCAAGTACAGCCAGCACATGGGCTATAGTGTATATACAGTTCAAATAAATTATGCAGGAGGGTATAAATACCTACTAATAGTAGTAAACAGCAAATACTTTATAAAAAATGATCAAATTAGACAAAGGTCCACAGTTTGTTAGTAATCTAATAAATCAAATGTACAACCAAAGTGTTGGGCTGACATACATTCTATTCTCACAGCATAAAGCAAATAAACAATACTGCAGTACTACAGGGGGAGGGGTACTTTCTCAGTTTTACACTGACTGTGTGAGCAGTATTGCAAAAGGGTCTAAAATAAAGCTATATCAATAATATCTCATTCATTTTTAACAATACTCTTTTAGGGGGAGGGGAAAACAGGTAGTAGTGCATTAGAAATACTGGTAAACAGATTAAACCTGACAGGCCAAGATATTTTATTCTTTAGTATTAAATTGTATTTATAACCTGTTGAACTGTAAAGCTATACAAGAGATGGTTTAACATTGTTTTATTAAAGCTATACAAGAGAGTAAAAATATGTAAAAATTGAGCAAGACTGGTCACTATATTTTAATATATTTTTGGCAAGGCAATGTTAGTATGCAAAAGCATGAATGTTTCTAATTGCTGGGTATGTAGTTGCCTCTGGTGGCAATTCTACTAGATACTTCTAAAGAGACATAAGAATTTTCCAAGATTTTGCTTGATGTTAATGTTACTAAATGCGTAGATTGGACTAAGTGTACTTAACAGTCTTTGTATGTACAAGCACAGAATAATTCAGTACAAATGAAAGTTTAAAAAAAATGGGTCCATGGTACCTAATAGATTGAAATACATGAGTAACAAACAGTCTGTGTAGATATATACTGTATAGGACACGTTGTAAAGTAAGTTCAAAAGTTATTTGCCAAGTTGTAATTTTATCACTGGTTTCAAGTTGTAGTTTTATCACTGTTTTTTGGGCCATCACTTCATCTGTACCAGTATTTATTACCCCAGTTAGAGGAAAATTATATTAAAATATTGTACTCATACAGCTAGTGGAATAAAATGTTCACTTCACTGTCAACCAAGGTGTTAATGGGCAGAGATATGACCACAATGTTATGGTTAAAATTACATTAAAACTGTATATTTATAGCACTAAATAACATTTGCAGTAGCACACAGTTCTTGTGTCTTATAGATATTAGTCTATCTCTAATCTTTTGGTATAAAATGATTAATAAAAGTAAACAGTTAATTCAACAGCTGCAAAGAATTAATGGAACAGTTCTAAGTCATAAATTAAATTTTGTGACTGCAAAAGAATAAATTAATCAAGTTAAAAACTAAAGCAGACACAGCCCATAACTACTGGAATAGTTTCACAGAATGGTCTGCAAAAGAAAAAGTTGTTAAATACATTCAGTTTTGGTAGTAATACTTGATATCATTGTATTAATTGAGTAAAATTGCATTTTGACTTGTATCAAAAAGAAGACTAAAGGTTTTGTTTCCTAATGTGTTTTCTATATAATCTGACCAAAAATACATATCAGTATAAAGTGTTTTGAGTATGTTTTAAAATAAAAAGAAGGAATTGTAAGTATATGCTCAACAAGGTATTAAGGTCGAAAGTAAAAATATGCAACATAAATAAGGTATAAAATAAAGCTTGCTTAAATGTAGAAAGAGTTTAGTAATATGTGACTTGCATCCATATTAAATGACTGTGGCTTGAAAAATAAGGAATTTGCTTAATGGACATGTTTTCCTACAGAATTAGCAAGAATGTATGCATTTCACAATGTCAGCAAGAAAGCTGACCTCCTACAGACTTAGCAAAAATGTAAAAAACAGGATGTAAAGAATGGACAACAGGAAAACAATCTGTACATGTTTCTATCATATGACACTGTTAAGCAAGGAAGTTTGAATGGATAAAGACGATGCCAGCATTATTTCTCTTCAACGAGATGAAAACATATTTTTCTGCAAACACCAGCAAATCGATGTTTTCATACAAATACCAAAATAGAATACCAAGGAGAAAAACAGGATGTAAAACCACTTTAAAGAGACTAAAGAAAATGAAATTGTTAGGAGAAGTATTTTCATAGGTTCATAGGTACGTACTAGCTATCGGACCAAGGGCCTACATAAGCCTAGCCAACAATGTTACCTGGTTTACGCCACCCAAGAAAGTTATTTTCCTGTGCCACTGTCGAGTAGAGACACAGAAGTGATCCCCGGGGTGTATTTCCTATTTCCCATCCACTCATCAAGATTTTTCTTGAAGAGTGCTAATTAAGAACTTTGTTTGACATAGATTGGTAGCCTGTTCCAGAGTATGGGAAGTCTCTGGGAAATGAATCTATCCCTCCAGCATGTCCTGTTTATTGTGGTGACAAGGTTTAGGTCCCTAGAGCGTGTAGCTTGGAGAGATTGGGATTTCTTTAGATGTAGCATGTCCAACAGCTCTGGGTTTAACATAGTTTTATATGTTAGGCAGAGATCACCTCGGAGTAGGCGATATGCTACAGAGTAAAGCTGAAGTTTTTTGAGGTGGTCAGTGCAGGGCATTTGTTTCAAGGCCAGTAATCCTCTTTGTGAGGTACTTCTGTGGCCTTTCCAGCTGCTGCAGATGTCTTGTGAGGTACATTCCAAAAGGGGCGTTGTACTCTATAATGGGTCTAATGAGTGTCGAGTAGAGGGGAACAATGACCTCTTTTTTCCTGGATGAGAACCCTTTTATGATGAGGTGTGCCACGTAGAAGGACTTCCTGACTACTGTGGCGATGTGACTATCAAAGGAGAGACTACTGTCCACCTGGGTCCCAAGGTCTCTTATCACACATTCGGTGTTAGTAGATTGCTGCCTATGTAATAGTTCATGGGTACAGAGTTTTTACCAAAGGGGATGACACTGCACTTTTTGGCATTGAGCTTGAGGCCATGGCTCTGACACCAGGCATTTGTCTCAGCGAGGCCCTTCTATAGGATGTCCCCATCATTTGAGGACTTGACTATGGCTCCTAGTTTGCAGTCATCTGCAGACTTCGTTAGCCAGAGGCCTTCTGTGTTAGTCTGTACTTCAGAGAAGTAGATACTAAACAGAAGAGGTCCCAGGATGGAACCCTGTGGAAAGTTATCTTCTATGCTGATCGAGAAGTAAAGTAGCACAGTGTAACTAAAGCTGCAACAGTAGTACGTGTGGTTTGTTATAAAAAGTTATTAATTACTGCTTTTAAATGTGACAGAGTTTGGTGCTGCATCAGTGTATATTCTGCAAGCTTCTGTGGGCAACAGACTGTGAATGCAATTATAACTAGACTTTGATTTCAGCAGAATCCAGCCAGTAAGACCTTAGTGTCTTAAGATGACTTCGGATCCATCACAGTAAGCAGCACCTTGATCATTCATTTTCAGTACTTCTAAATACTTCATTTTATCATGTTCCTATAAATATGGGTATTACTAGACCAATTCACATCTGGGTACATAGTTTATAGCTATAGCCTTTGTTTTATTTTCATTAATTTTATATCCCCAGAAAACTCAAAACTGTCTCACAATATACCACAACAGTGAGATGTTCCTTTCTGCTTGCATCAGGTACAAAATAATATTATCTGCAAATAATGCCAGTGTTTCTTGAACACCGTACTAATTATATCCTTGGATTTCTGAGTTCTTATTTTCTTTGCCAGTGGTTCTAAACATGATGCAAATAACAAAGGGAAAACAGGACACTCCTGCCTAGTTCTTCTGTTTGGATGCAATGTATCAGAAAGGTACCCTGCCACTTAGAATTTTGCTTCTGATCCCTCATATATCCTTCTAATTAATCTTACTATTGTATCAGGAAATGCAAATGCTTTCATTGCCCTACTCATAAAATCCCAGCTTACTCTGTCAAATGCTTTCTCTACATTAAGACCTACCAACAACAGTGGTATTTATTTTCTTACATTCTGCTTCCCTCTGAGTCATCATTGTTCTATTAATGTTGTCAAATGTTTGCCTCCCCTCCACAAAAATAAACTGGTCCATATCTATCAATTTTGGCATCACCTTTGCCATGATTTTAGCCATTATAGACATAAAACTTTATAATCATGGTTTAGAATTGAAATGGACCCACATGAAACTGGATCAGATGGGTCTTTACTGTTTTTAGTTATTACAGCCACTACAGCTTTTGCCCAAGATGTTGGTGCCTCCCCTCCTTTTCAAATACTGTTAAACAAAATCTTCCAGATCTTTATCACATTTTTCCCTCCTAACTTCAAAACTTCCACTGGAATACCATCTGCTCCTGGAGACTTTCCTGTAGATTGGTTGTATATCATCATTTTTACCTCATCTCCTCCTGTCTTAACAGTTAGTTTTTGAGCCTCATCCACCTCTAACTTTGACATATTTAAAATCATTAGTTGTTCTCTGTAATATTTTGAAATCACAGTAACAATCACTGGAGGCAGCTTTACAAGTTTATTTACAAGAATAGCAAAAATAATGTTTTCTTACAGCTCATGTAATAACATAAAAAACTGAGGCAAACAGTGCTTATAAGTCTTATTCTTTCAAAAGACTTCCATATACAAGCAGGTAGCTTCCCTCTGTGTCAGGGAAACAGCTTCAGAAATTCAGTTTCAGTTTCTGTCTTAGTAGAACAGCTTCTCAGATATAACTTCAATTTTCCTCATGGTGCTTTCTGTCTTCACCCACTGCTGTCTGGAGATTCCTTCCACAGACTTTTCCAAGACCCAGAAAGTCATGAACCTGTTTTTCTTATTAACAAAAACTAACTTATACTGCCAGAGGCAGCTTGTCCCCTGTTAGTCACCATGTACCTGCCGTCTATTATACACCCTCTGGTATAAGTTCCTATGTCATCTTTTGTAAATGACCCTGACTCTGCAAACAACATATTATATGACCACCAGCTTACAGCTATTGATTCCCATGTCCTGGGATGGGTTATAGGCCCATGCCAAACCACTGACATTACAATGGGTATAGCCATGACAACTCACTGGCATTAGAATGGATGCAACATGATGGTGATGGACATGAAAACTATAAAGCTGAAAGGTCAATACCTACCTTGTCAACTTGGGCTATAGTCTTTCTCCAGTATGCCCACTGCAAAGGGGCATGGCCAATAACTAAAATAATCCTCTCTTCCTAAGAGATAAAACTTACCGCTACTAAATGCCTACTTCATTGCTAGATTCTCTCTCTCTCTCTTTCTCTCTCTGGCAGAGTACCTTCACTCCACATTATTGAGTTTTTGGTTTAATTTCTCCAAATGTTTATTTTTTTGACATACCTTGATAGGAATAAACACTTCAGTATTTGATGTTGTCAGGAGTGCTCTTCTCAGCACCCTGCAATGTACCCAGAATTGACTCTTTTTGCAGTTCATAATGAGTCACTAGCATTAGCAGCATCTATAAATAAATTTGAAGATTCTTTTTTTATTAGTCCAGTTGCTCCTACTACAGCCAGAATTGTCTGTGTATTTGTATTTCAAATTGCTTCAGCTCCAGCTTGAATGACTTGAAATTTTATAAATGTATGTCTTTCTGCTGACTTACCACACAGGATGCTGTTCCATGTTGTCAGTCTGGGATAAAAACGATGCTAATGCCCTAGTCCAAGGAAATTGTCAAACTAAAAAGTGCTTAGAGGAATCTGGGACCATTTAGAATGGTTCAAAATAGAATGTAGTCTTTAGTTGTTGAAAGGTCAGGTCCGGCCATAGCTATCCATGTAACATTCACATGGGACCTCCTCTTGGTCAGATCAGTCAGGGGGCACGCAACTGTAGTGAAGTTCAAAATAAATTTCTTACAGCAGTTAGTCAAACCCAACAAAGATTTAACTTGTTTTTTTTAATAGTGAGCGTGGGCCAATTTATAACTGCTTCCACCTTCTTGGTCTGCAGTTTTCTTAATATTTTACCAATCAGGAGGCAGAGAAAAATCACAATGTCATCCAGTAAGCTAATGCATATCTGTTATGTGGCTTAACAGTTTTATTCATTAGCCTCTGGAGCATTGCAGGAGCTCTATGGAGAGCAAAAGGCATGACTCAATACTGGAAGAGTTCCACTGATATGGAAAAATGGCATCTTCTGGGGCTAGTGGATTTGGGCAATAACCACTGGTTAGATCTAAAGTGGATAGAAACCTAGCTATGCCCAGTCACTCCAACAACTTATCCACTTGGGGTATGGGAAAGGAGTCAAACTTTAGAAATATTATTCAACCATTTGAAATCACTGCAAAGGCCTTACAAAGTCCACACACATTTGGGAAGGAGTGCAGTGTGGGTTTTTCCACTCACATTGAACTACTTCTGAGACTTCAACTTTTTACATTTTCTTTAGAAATTGATACAGAGCAAGCAGAAAGAATGCATGCCCAGGTTGTTGGAGAGCTGCAGAATCTAACAAAAAAGCACTTTCACTACAAAAGAAATTAAAGGTTGAAAAATGTATGTGTGATCTGTTCCGCAGGAGTCTAAGACACCAAATGAGATGAAGCCCAGAATCGTGAGGTACATCTGGCAGCTAATAATTCAACTTATGTCTGTTCCTGAAAAAAAATCTGCCATTTGTTACACACTGCCATTAGGATGTGCAAAGCCTTCCCAACTAAATACTAATAATGCCTCCTAGTTATTTCTTTAACCATGAGAGCTGACAGTTTGACTTGCTCAGACTGAAGAAGATGCCCAAGTCTTTAAACAAATGCTAAATAGAACAGAGACTGTGTTGAACAGACTGAGAAATCTACCTGAATCAATTACCTAGGTATAGCCAGATTTGAATTTCTACTGTGCTTATCTTAACAAATACTGGAAGTGAACACATGGGGTTTTGTAGAAGAGTTCAGTGACAGGAAGGTGAAATGAAATTGGGATGCCCCAACATAAAATCTTAGACTCTGTGAGTGTTTGTAGATTGTAATATGTAGTCAGAAGGTATACTGCAAATCAAGTGTAACCAGCAGAGGGTCTTGTATCAAAAAAAAGAATTAATGTTTACAGTGTTGTTTTCTGTCTGGCTTTGTCTTATAAAACTTTATGTCTAACAAAAAGAAAAGTCCTCTGTTATCTGCTCTTCACTGAAACAAATTCCTTTTCCTTGTTATTGAACTATCCGAAGTGCTGTTTTTTTTTTTTGTTATTTTCAGTTATTTCAACCGAAGAAGCTCTGAAAAACACTCATAAGGCATAATAGAAAAATCTGCATGCAGAAGGCTACAGTTCAAACTTTGCACAACACAAAATGTATAGCCTTAACTCTCTGCACTGTTAAAATATTCACAAATAGTGAGAAAACTACACTTAGTACCTAATGCAGCACAAAGAAGTACAATGACAATTACCTGCACGGGGCTGTACAGTTTGAATCAACTTCTAATATCTAAGTCTTACTCTAGTACTACATTTCTTTACAGTAGTTAGTTATATCCATTTCCTGAACTCCAGAACGTATTAAAGCTTTGAATGTAGCATTCATCTTTTGATGGCTTATCCTTGGCTGGATTGCCCGTTCGTCTATGTGCACGTTCCCCTGGTTATATCTATTTCCTGTAAACAACAACTACTTGTTAGCAGAAACTACTTTTTTTTAACTAGGTATGATCTTAGAGTACACAGCACATTTTCTTAGACACCTCAAAAACCCAATTCATATTCTCCAACTCAGAGGCTACAAAAATGTGTTATCTAGGTATCAAAGAATCAAGTACCCTCAGCCATAGTGGGTCTTAGACATAGGTCAACTAGGTGGCCACCTACAGAGCAGTTCTAGCAGGGGTGCTTTTCCAGTATTTATTTGATATTTTTTTTGTAGTAAAGAAATGGTATAATTAAAATGTGTTGAATGAATACAGGAGAAACTGAAGAGTAAGGCAAACTGTGAGAAAAAGGAAGAAAAAAGTACTCTGGATGGTGTAGGTAGACCACGATGGGGACACCAGGTGGTGTGGAGGGGGTGCTGTGGATCCCTTTTACCTACGGCACCAGGTGACCAAAGGCCAACCCTGCCCTCAGACATAAACTAATTAACTCAAACATAAAGGTCATAATAGCAGGAATGAAGGCATTATGGGATTTTCCTACTGAAGAACATCTGAGGCAGAGCATGAACTGACAGAGGTTCATGGAAAATAAATTATTGTTTGGCATTAAACTTGGAAATTTATAGGAAATGCAAATATATGAACAACTATAGGCAAAGCTTTCTGCAAGAACATCCCACATTGAGCTAACAAAATTACTACCTTGGGCCTCCCCTGAAAAGAGGCTACTAGCCAAAAGGGACTAATCTGGTCAACAAAAGGATAAATAAAAATAAAATAAAAACACAAAAACTTGTACCTGTCTATCCCGAAGATCTGGTAAATGTACCATTACAATTTCCAAATGTACACTGAGCAGAGCTTTTCAGACTCATAACCACACATGAAAATAATTCCTTTGTCCACATACAAAGTCTCAGACAGCATCATCACACAAGTTCACAAACCAAAAACCTGGGGTCTAAGAGACATGGTGACTGTATGCACAAGCCCTTAAGGCAGATACAATCTCCTCGTAGCTGCACAGAAAATCTTGAGTTTGGCATCTCTATGACAAGAAAGTACAGTTGTGTAGACTTACTATAAATGTAGACATTTGATTTCATTCACTGTTGCAGCCATAAGTGATGGGATTTCCTGCCATGGAAGCCCTTGGCTGGCCCGACTACCAAAGAATTTTCTCCTCCACCTGAAGTTGGCAGATGCCCTGACCAATGTCAAGATGTCTGCGTATAAAAAGTAGTCAGCCGGTGCAAAAACTTCAGTACTTTCTTATTCCCAACATGCAGGAGCTCCCTAACAGGCCTCTAAGGTCAAGGACCTCAGAAACTCCAGAATGTGGGCTATAGTATAATCCAAACAGAGGAGGAGGGACAACCTGAAACTGGAAAGGAGAATACCCACCACAACCTCATGGGGAAGGAGGGGAATGAGGGAGGAAAGACTATTGCAACATCGAATCGACTCGAACATCTACATTTATCGTAAGTGCATACAACTGTACTATGTTCTTCGTGTTTCACTGCTGCAGTCATAACGGATGGGATGATTTCCAAAGCTGAAAGAAGGGTGGATGGAAAGTTTATGGAGGAAAGCATGTCCTGCAAAACAGCACTGGCAAATCCTGCTCTGGACATGAGAGAAGGTTGGAAGATGATAATGTTTGGTGAAGCTATGCAGTGAGGACCACGTAGTGGTTTTCAAAATGTCCTTAGTGGCCACCCCTTTAAGAAAGGCTATAAATGTAACAGTAGCCCTAGTGCAATGGGAGCTCACAGAGTCTGGTGGGTTCTTTCCATAATGGTTGCAACTAAACAAAATACAGTGGAAGAGCCATTTGGAAATTGTTTGTTTAGAAACTGGCCTCTCCTCAGAGCTACAGGCAAAGGCCACAAAAAGCTGGCCAGACTTCCTGACATTTTTATTTTGTCCAAGTAGTAACAGAGTTGCCTATGCACATTCGGTGTATGGAGGATTCTTTCCTTCTTGTTTTGAGGGTTAGAAAAGAAGGTAAGAAAGTGAATAGTCTGTTTTAAAGAGGATCTCTGTAGCCATTTTAGACATAAAGGAAGGGATGGTCGTAACAGAGACTCTGTCAGGGTGGAAAGTGATGAAAAGTTCTACACACACAAGGGCTTGAAGCTCTGAAACCCTTCTAGTTGAGGTAATGGCTTGTAAAAAGGCAGTCTTCTAGGTCAGAAATCTGAGGTCTGCGGAGGTAGCTGGCTGGAAAGGTGGGAGGTTGAGCTTCTCCAGAATAAAACTCGGATCCCACGGGGCACAGGTTTTCTCAGTGATCTAATGTGAATGACTCCTCTCAGGAACTGTTTCATGACAGGATGGGAAAAGAAATTAAAGAAGAAACCAACTGGAAGCTAAAGGTCCACTGTAGCAATAAATAAAATAAATCCAAAAAACAGCAATGTGGACCACCAGGCTGAGAAACAAAGCTTTTATTCCACACAGTAGGTTAGCGCTTTTGGGAAACAATCCCTTCATCAGACAAACATTCAACAATTCTAACCACATTAAATATAAATGACTAACCAATAAAAAACTTTGAACAATCAAGTAATTAAAAAATTAATTAAAAATAAGGTCTATGCCTACTTAAAATGGGCTTTAAAGGAACCATGCCATTTAAACCATGGGGTCTATCAGCCCCCAGTTCTATAATCCATTTAACCTCATGAAACTCTGTGAGATTTTTAACATCCCCCTTTTGTTAATCATCACTGACTGCAATACCTGAAAACAAAACCAATGCCCTTCATTTCCCTTAATATGCTGAAACAAGGCATTATGTTCCCTTTTTAACCTGACATCTGAGAGATGTTTAAAAATCCTGTCCTTAAATCTACAATTTGTCTTCCTCACATAAAACGATGCACAACATTGGCACCTAACTAAATAAATTATATTCTCTGTAATACAATTAGCTATGTGGTTCGGGCAATACACTTTATGTGTCACAGGATGTACAAAAATCTGTTCTTTACTTATAAATGTGCAGGCTTTACAATTCAGACAGGGGATCAAAGTTTTTTATTGGTTAGTCATTTCTATTTAATGTGGTTAGAATTGTTGAATGTTTGTCTGATGAAGGGATTGTTTCCTGAAAGCGCTAACCTACTGTGTGGAATAAAAGCTTTGTTTCTCAGGATGGGAAAAGAGACCAGTTGAGTAGGTAGATAAGCTGAAATTGCTGAAGTGGATAAAGAAAGTCCTTTGTCAAAATGTCATGACAAGTATGACAGCATCAAAAGTATCCGAGCCTGAAGAGGGGTCTGTATCTTTTATCTGCATTGTACAGTGAATATCTTCTGCTTGGAGTAGAGAAATTTTCTTGTGCTAGGTCTCTTGGCTTCTTTTAGAATGTCCAGGACCTGTTTGTCAACTTATCATCCAAGCTGCAAATCTGAGCATGTTCAGGTTGAGGGGTATGATAGTGCCTTTGTTCTGTGTTAATAGGTCCACTCATTGGGACAGAAACTACAGTTCCTTCTAGCTTACACTGAGCATTAGAGGATACTGATGCTGCTTTGGCCAATCTGGGGTAATTAGAATGACCCTTGGCTCTTTTTCCCTTACCTTCAGCAGTACCCTGTGGACCAAGGCTATTGGGGGGGGGGGGTGGCATAATGCAATAGGCCTGCCCAAGGGAAGGAGAAGGCAAATACCTTCCAGGCTGACCTTGTTTTGGTCCTTCAGCAAAACTTTTTCAAGTGAGAGTTTTCTTTGGTGGAAAAAAAGGTCTATCTCTGGCACACCCCATGCTCTGCCTAGGCTGAGAAAAACTTCCTGATGCAGTTGCCAATCGTGAGGGTCTGATAGACTTCTACTTATGTGATTCACCAACTGGTTTGTTTCTACTGGTAAGTACTGAGCCATAAGGTACATATCTGGGCAGTTTGCCGTTTCCCAAAGGTCCATGGCTAGGCAACAAAGAAGGTAAGAATGAGTTTTTCCCCCACTTATATACCACATAATAATGGTATTGTCTGTCCTTACTATGAGTGCTCCTGGTATCCATTGGTTTTTGAAGACAGTCAGACCTTTTTAGACAGCCATTAATTCTTTCTGACTGATGTGTTTGTTCTTGAACTGGGAGTCCCATCTGCCCTGAGTCTGTAAGTTGTTGTAGTGAGCCTCCTTGGCTATTATCAAGGCATCTGTGGTCAGAGTCCAGTCCTGAGGAATAAATTTGAAGGGAAGGCCCAGGTTGAGGAAGCAGGCTCAGTTCTATCAGGCAAACTCCTTCTGACAGAACCCCGACTGTAAAAGTAGCCCACTCCAAATCCAGCCCCAGACAAGTGACAAGCGAAGTACCTCAGGGTTCAGTCCTGCGACCACACTTGTTTGGCATCTACTTGTCTGAAGTACAGGCCAACACTAAGGGACTCTGGCTAACAAAGTTCACAGATGACCGCAAACTGCGAGCCATTATTGAATCCCCAAATGATGTGGATATTCTACAAAAGGGCCTTATAGAAACAGATGCTTGGTGTCATGGACTCAAGCTTAATACCAAGAAATGTATAGTTATCCCCTTTGAGAAAAGCCATGTACCCATGAATTACCACATAGGTGGCAGTACATTAAACACTGAAAGTTTGATGAGAGAATTAGGGATACAGATGGACTGTGGTCTCACCTTCAATAACCACATTGCCACAACAGTCAGGAAATCCTTCTATGTGGCACACCTCATCATTAAGGGCTTTTCATCCAGAAAAAAGGAGGTCATTGTCCCACTGTACTCATCCCTCATTAGAGCCATTATAGAGTACAATGTCCCGTTTGGTATGTTCCTCACAAGACATCTGCAACAGCTGGAAAGGCTGAAGAATTACCCCACTAAAAGAATCACAGGCCTAAAGCAGATGCCCTATGCTGACCATCTAAAAAAACTCCAGCTATACTCTTGTCACATATAGTCTACTCAGAGGCGATCTCTGCTTAACATACAAGGCCATGTCAAACCCAGAGCTGTTGGACATGCTCCACTTAAAGAAATCCCAATCCCTCAGAGCCACACGCTCCAGGGATCTAAACCTTGTCATCACAATGAACAAAACATGCTGGAGGGATAGGTTTCCTGTCCCAGAGACTCCCCAGACTCTGGAACAGACTGCCCATACATGTCAAACAGAGCGCCTCCTTGGCCCTCTTCAAAAGGAACCTTGACGGTTGGATGGGAGATAGGAAATTCACCCCGGGGATCACATCAGTCGCCTTGCTAGACAGGGGTCCAGGGAAGTAAATATTGTGGGAAGAAATATCCAGAGAATTGTTATGGCTAGGCTTGTATAGGCCCTAGGGCCGATAGCCTACTACCAACCTATGAATCTATGAGACAAGGGAGAAGCTCACCCTGAAGTTGAGGGGTTAATAATGTTGGCACTGCACCTTTCTGCAGTATTACTGCACCTTCCTCATATGGAATCTAGTCAGAGAGATCATGAGAATATAAGAGGTCGTGAAATCCACAACTCTGAGGAACTCTTTGTCCAATCTTTCAATAAGAGGAACAGCCGTCTTCCTTGTCTAGGGGGTGTAGGGAGGGAGGGGTGGAACTTGACTGGAGGGGGAAAAGGAGTCTGAAGGAAGTGTCATGATTGCTCCCTGCAGGGTCCCTAATGACAGGATATCACAGGCCTTTTAGAATCTGCTTGTCTCGGTCGCTGCTGCTGCCTTGGACTCCTTTCCCTTTGAGGTCTCCTATGTTTTGGCTTAGACAGGAAGGCCAGAAAGGACCAGTGTTTGGTAGGATAACTGTGGCTGAAATGATGAAGCTGGACCTGAAGAAAGTCCTTGATGGTTTGCATGGACTTGGCCTTATCCTCCATCTTCTTAAGTATGGCTTCAGCCTTGAGGCCAAACAAGACATCTTTATCCAAAGGAGCATCCAAGAGACTGGATTTGACATGCTCAGGAAGGGACTGCTCCCTCATCCAGGCATGCCTTCTAATGGGATCTATATTAAATCACCAAATGCTTAAAAAAGCGAATGGTGTTTAATCGACCCTATGTAAGCGAAAGCTTATAATATTGAAGTGTCAGACCAGCGATTTTATTTCCCTTGGAAAAAAAATCGTTGTTCCAACAAAAAAAAAAAAAAAAACAAACATCAATTACAGACATAACATTAAGTAGAGGGCTTTGCCCCCACACCCCCTCCTACTTAAATATACCAACTCCGAGACCGCACTACAGTGCCAAAAATGGCAAAATACCGAAGTGGCCAAGCAAATTCTTTCCCAGGGAAAGAATTTGCTTAACAGCCGCTTCGATATTTTCCGTTTTCAGCCTTTTCAGTTCGGCCAAGATGCATTCAAAAGAATGCATCTTCATTCTTCTAATACAGACCCATCTAATGATAGATCTTTTAGCTGCTGCCCTGCTGGAAGCTTCCAGAGCATCACAGTCGCAGTGCAAAGAGTGTTTAGCTACTTGACAACAAGAATTGAATACATCTAGCAGTTCCTTGAAGAGGGCCTTACTTTCATCCCCCAAAAGTTGTTGCTTCATTTGATCTAAAATGGTTTCCTGATGCTTCACCATTTGAAACTGGCAACTTAAAGCCCTCATGACTACAGTAGCAGAGGTGCACACTTTCTTTCCAAACTTGTTCAAGGCTCTGATTTATTTCTTAGTTGGCAATGGATTTTTGGAAATGCTAGCTTTAGCTCCCTTAGGGTCCACAGTCACCACTTCAGGGTCTGCTACAGAGCTCTTGACAAAGATGTTTGTAGGAATCCAGAGCTCTGGAGAATCTGTCAGGGGCAGGGGGAAGGAATCAGGTTGTAAGGAAGAATCCAGCAAGACATCGTCCACCACCTCTAAGACCGGAGGAATGGCAATAGGTTTATACTCAGGGAGGTTTAGAGATACCCTAACCATCTTTTTGGACTGTGACTTTTAACACATCCAGTCATTGTTAGTCAGCCATTACACAGCTCATTCATATCCTGCCTTCTTTTAAACCTTGTTCCTCCTCTCCATGTACTGATCCCACAGTTCCCATTTTTTCCTATGTAATTTGCTTCCACCCTTTTCTAGAAATCCCAGTCCCAGTTGTTTTAACTCTATTACTATTTTCCCTACTTCTAGTAAAGTTGGTTTAGACTTTGACTCCCACTTTCTAGTAATTTCTTTTTTGGCAGCCATCATAATTTGACTCAGCAAGGCCTTACTATGTCTAGGCAATTCTGAGTTTGTATCATAGCTCAAAAAATTATTCCCCTAGTCATTCCAACTTGCTCACTCAGCATCTCTGACAGAGCAGTCTGCAGGGAATCTTTAAAGTCTACCAACTCAGTACACTCCCAAGAAATATGTTCCCAGTTACTCTTTCTGCCCTATTACACCTCCAACATTTGCTGCCTACCTGAGGAAAAATTCTTTGAAGTTTGCTTGGGGTATAAAAATACCTATTTAAGCTCTTCCATGCAAAGATCAGACATTTACTACATTGTGCTGCATATTTGGGAGACCTACATATAACCCCCATTGTTTCTTTGTGAACTGCTTGTCTAATCTCTCTTCCCAGTCCTTTCTATCGTCTGCCGATTGATTCTTACAGTTATCGTGCAATATTTTATGTGCTCTACTAATTATTCCTTTCTTAATGGCAACTTCTGTTCCAGATTCTACTAAAAACTCTACCAGTGCTGGTCTTTTATTAAGGACCCCCCCCCCTATTTCTTTCTCTTTGCCTATACTCTGATATCAGTCCTTGATATGGAAGGCAGTCTTTATCCTGCAGTCCAAATGTATTCTTGACATCTTCCTATTCTATTACCCTTCCCTCTCTAGTTATTTGCTCCCAGTACCTTGGTTCTTTTACCAGTTTTCTCCAGTATATTCCCGCCCCCTCTTGCTGTTGTCTGTATCCATAATTGCAGTCATCGCTATCAGCAGACTCTCCTTTCTCCATTCCTGTGTTGGTTTAGTTCTTAGAAGACCTTTTGCTACTTTATGAATATAACAATGTGTATGATTACTACTGTTCTCCTTAAAGGCCTGCATCTAAACTCCCAGTCTCTCTCTGTTACTTGAGCTTCCCCCTGTTTCATCATCATCTCTTTCCACTTTGAATTATAGTTTTCTCCTTGTGCTATGTACAGGAGCTTTAACTGTGTTGCTCTGAAATATCCTTTCAACTCGGGTAATCCCAATCCGCCCTGTTCTATTGGAAGAATCAACTTATCCCACTTGACTCTTGCCCTCTTCCCCTCCCAGATCAAATCCTTCAGATCTTTATTAATTGCTATCCACAACTTCTCCTCTGGTTGATAAAAAATATGCCTGACTAGTATATAAGACTAAAGAGACTAAAAACATTTTAACTGCTTGTATCTCACTATCAATATCCATATAACAGAGCTTCCATTTTCTCAGTTTTTATACTATCTTTTGTTTAGTCTCATCCCACAAATCCTTAGCTGCCACACCAGTATCATTTTTAATCCGTATTCCTAAATACTTCATTTTATCATGTCCTTATAAATATGGATATTGCTGAACCAATTTGTATGTGGGCACATAATTTACCACTACTGCTTTTGTTTTTGCTTCATTCATTTTGTATCCCGAAAAGGTTTGAAACTGTCTCAGTATGTAATACAGCACTGTAATGTTCCTTTCTGGTTTTGTCAGGTATAAAATAATGTCATCTGCAAATACAGCTAGCTTTTCTTGACTACCATACCATTTATATCCTTGAATTTCTGAGTCCCTTATTTTCTTTGCAAATGGTTCTAAATTCAATGTAAATAACAAAGGGGACAGAGGACACCCCTGCCTGGTTCCTCTGTTCAAGCAGAAATTATCAGACAGGACCCCAACCATTTTAATTTTCACCTCCCATCCTTCATATATCCTCTTAATCAACCGTATAATTTTTACCAGGGAATGCCAATGCTTCCATTGCTCTACTCATAAAATCCCAGCTTGCTCTGTCAAATGCTTTCTCTGCGTCAAGACCCACCAGCAACAGTCATATTTTCTTACGTTCTGCTTCCCTCTGGATCATCACGGTTCTGTTTATGTTGTTGAGTGTTTGCCTTCCCTCCACAAAACCACACTGATTCATGTCTATGTATTTTGGTATCACTTTTGCCACTCTTTTAGCCATTATAGACATAAACACATTATAATCATGAATTAATATTGAAATGGGCCTGTATGAAGCTGGATCTTATGGATTTTTTATCTTCTTTAGGTATTACAGCTACCACTGCTTTCTTCCAGGATGTTGGTACTTCTCCTCTTAAAATACTGTTAAACAAAATCTTCCAGATCTTCATCAGTTTTTCCCTCCTAGCTTCCAAACTTCCACAGGAATACCATCTGTTCCTGAAGACTTTCCTGTAGATTGGTTATACATCACCATTTTTATCTCATCTCCTCCTGTCCTAACTGTTAGTAATTGAATTGAATTGAACCGCATCTCCCACTAGCCTTGGTATATTTATTTCTTCCATAAACATTTCCATTTGTACCTTTTCTTGATTTCCATATTTCTCTGCTTTATACAGACTTTCACAGAATGTTCAAATTATTTCTAATACTTCTACAAATCTCTAGTTATCTTCCTTGTAAAAGGCTCCCTATGCCTGGTGACAGCCCTTTCTACTTTCTTTTGTCTAAGTCGTTGTGCTAAACATTTTCGGGCTCTAGAGTTATTTATTAAAAAAAAACGGTTGCTTAACAGCAGTCTTTCTAAACTCATGCACATTATCAATGTAGTCACTTAATTTCTGTTTAGCATTCCGTAGTTGCTCCTATTCTTGTTCTGCAAGATTCCCCCCATTTTGCAATACTTTAATATTTGTCAGTTCCTCTAAATAATTCGTATTACTTCTTAACTATATCTCCCTTTCTTTTATTTCCACCCTATTTTTAAATTCCATTTTAATTTTATCCTACTCCCTAGCTATATTTTCAGAAGTTGTTTCTATCTTCTGTAACAGCTCCTGAAAAATTTCCACTAACCATTCCTTGAATTCGTCTCTTTTCAACAGATAGGTAAGAAAGCACCACTGTCTCATTTTTATTTTATTACCCTGTGTTTTTATTTTAGTTATTATTGGCGCATGATCCGAAACAGATATTGGGCACATATCAAGACCTTCAATTAAATGCACATGTTCCTGTGAAATGTAAATTCTGTCTAGCCTAGCCGAGTTTTTGTATCTTGGGGAATAATATGTAAATTCACTCTGAATTCCTAGTACTGAATTCATGTCTTCCATGCCAAATATTTTCATAAATATCTTTACAAATCTCCTCTCCTTTGTTATATTTCTGGGCCCTCCCAGACACATCTCCACTGTTTCAAATCAAATTCCAGTCCCCATCTATAAGTAATATTCCTTGCTGAAAGCTGATTTCTCCCAGAATTTTCTTAAGCTCTATTATAGCAGTTTTTACTGGAATTTAAATACACAACAGCATAATCCTCCTCCCTTGCCAGTACTTATTTATTTATTTATTTATTTTATATTTGTTTACCGGGATAACCCGACTGGGTGGTTAACCCATTTTCAGCGGAGGCTTGGGGGGAAAAGCCCCAAGTTACATCAATCCATATTCAATATACAGACATTTGAAATCACAATTACAGTAAAAGAAAACACAGGAGATTGCAATCACAGGTTAAAATACTAAGGTAGGATGTACATTCAAAGAAAAATTCACACTTAGTACACAGTATAAGAGCAATACAAATATAGGCAGATTCATCCAAACTGCATAAGGTATCAGTCAATAGTTTATATAAAAATTAATGCCAGATCCTATGGTTGAAAAGTAGTCAAGGATGTGTTAAAAGATAGTATTTTATTATGCAGAAACAGCTGAAAGTAAAATACTGTATGTTATTATTAGATAGTATAGCTACAAATATGTGTTTGTGCATAAAAGAAGAAAAAAGAAAACTGATAGTGGGAGTAAGCAGGAGAAATAGATGGAAGGTAGCTTAGTAGTATAGTATCTAATTATGGGATTAGCCATGTAGAAATTAGGAGAAATTATGAATAGAGATATTATTCAGATGAGATTAAGACAGGAGTAGAGCCATTATTTGGATAGGTGGGACTTGAGCAGCATTTTAAAATTTTGGGGGTTAGCAATGGGTAGTATTGATTGGGGGGGTCACATTCCATATCCTGCAGAAACTAGTAGAGTACAGAGAGTCTCCATGGAAATTGTCAGTCTTAGTTATTTGTAGAGAAAGCTTATCAGATAATCTGAGTTGTCTTGTGTTGGACTGGATTTTAAGTGGGTTTTTGTAGAGCTGGACAATTTTCAAGTTAATATACTATCTTGTGGGCTATTGTAAATTGTGTAAATATAAGGAGATTAGGTAATTCCACACCAGTTAAGTTGTTGTTATAGTGCAATGCAGTAGTGTGCTCTTTGTGGGGAGTTGTTAGCAAATTGGGCAGTTTTATTACAGCATACTTCAAGTTTAGTTAGTTCAGTTTTCTTCAGGTTAGTGAAGATGGCAGAGGAGGGGAGACAGTGAATGTGTCCTGGCAATATACTGCCTGGTGAAATACATAAGATATGGTTTGGATCTATAGAGGGACCCTAGTTTAATGTGAACTGTTTTAATGACAATTGCCAGATGCTTATCAAATTTCAAGTTATCAGCTGTGATACTAAGAAGTTTGGTGTGTGACACTGGTTCAATCCTGGTGTTATTTGATGAGCAAATTTGAAAATGTGTGTGTTGGTTTGAGGGTTTATTGTTTGAGAATATCATTAGTTTTGTTTTGTTGGGGTTCAGGATCAATTGTGAGCTAGCAAGCCAAGATTCTACAGCAGTGAAATACAGTTGTTTTTTTTCATAAAGTTCAGAAAGGGAGGGAGCTTCACATATAAGTGTGGAGTCATCCACATATTGTATGACTTTGGCCAGGACAGTAGCAGAATGAAGCTTGTAAGTAAAAATGTTAAATAGGAGTGGGCCTAAGATTGATCCCTGTGGTACACCTAGGGTAACAGGCAATGTAGGAGAGAATTCATTGTGCCATTTTACCACTTATTGTCGATCTGCTAAATAGTCATGGAACCACGGAAGGGCACTGAACCATTGAAGGGCAGAGTGGCTTAGTTTAAGATACAGGAGTTCTTGTAGAAGTTTTTTTGTGGGAGACTTATAATATTCAATATTTATTTTTCATTTAGTACTACAAATCTACCTTCTGTTACTATTGCAGCTCCTCTTGCAATTAATATAAGTAACTCTTCCTTTGCCCCAGATATTCCTCTGAATAACCATCCTGAAAACTTTTCTTTATCAAATTCACATGTTTAATTCTTTCCAAGTGTGTCTCCTGTAGCATAGCTATTTGCACTCTACATTTTTAATATAGTTCACTACTCTTTCTTTTTTTTTGGATTTATCTGTGAGACCATTAATGTTTAAAGATATTATAGAAAGAATCATATTCTTGAGGGATTATTATTCCCACCTTTTATGTACAACAGCTTTTTGTTATGTGTCTAGTCCCAGCTTTTGTGTTGCATGCATGCACTGTTTGGCAGGTAAATCTTTTACACAATTGTTTCTTGTCATCTCCATTTGAGCCTATGCCACATCTTGCAGGACTTTTTGTTTTATTGAAAACCCTCAAATAAAAATACACACACACCCAATACCCCCCCTAAATCTACTAACGTAAGAATAACACACACAGCTATGTACATCTTCAAATATTAAAGTTTTACCCCTTAATAGGAACATAAGTTTTAAACTGACAGCCACACACGCAGATTCAAGCTAAACAGAAAGAAAGCTTACCTATGCTAAGACAATGGTAGAGCCTGTGATTCTATTAGTCTGGTTTTGCCTTATAAATCACTTGAATGCTTTCAGAAAACATTTTCTCAAAGCCATTTATCTTTATCAGATTGTCTGCTAGAGACATGAGAACTAGACACAGGACTGTTTACTAGAAAAAAAGACCTTACAATATTCAATATTTATTTTTCATTTAGTTGTCTTCTGTGAAATATTGTTAATTATATAAAGGTAAAGGCCTTAACACAGTCATTCTCCTGTGCAAGAAAGAGAAAAAAGCACACACATTTTTCTTTTGTCAAGCTCTTTTAACTAGATGCCCTTTTGTTTTACATTGCAGTGCCTACATTTCTTAAAATTAAACAAGGAGAAAGAGAGAAGAAGGGAGAAAGAATCAAGATGAATAAACAGAAGCACCTATTTATATTAGTATCCCCATTACACTTAAAAATAACTGAACAAACGTTACTTTATAACAAGTAGAGAAAATCATGCACCACTTAAGAGATACTGTTAAGAAAAAAAATGTTGTTTTGCTTAACACTCTCTCTCCATCCTCTTCCAAGTCCAATATTCCAGATTTTCTTGTTCTATTCCTATCATCTCCATCTCCCAAATGCTGTCTCTGCTTCTTCTCTAGTGTACTCTTGATTCTTCTAGTCAACTTCTGTGCATATTTCCCTCTCTCAATCATTTTCTGTTGAAATACAAGGAAAGGTTTCACTGGCACAAGTTTCTCTGTGGTCTTTATTACTAGAAGAACAAGAAGCAGAATCTCCTTCTGTTTCAAAGCTCACTTTTTGTTGGACAAACTTTTGCATTTCTTCCTTAGCATGTACTTCATCAAAAATGTTTTTGTTCCTCCAGTGAAAGATATTTTGAGGATATCAGGGTACAGCAGTTTGAATCTCATACCTGCTTCTTGGCACTTCCTATATAAAGGAATAAATGTATTCCTCTTCTGCCTGGTGTGCGATGAGTAGTCATTCTCCACAAACATTGCTGTCTCTCACTTTTATTACTTTGTCTTTCTGACACAGTTTTGTCAGAATCAACTCCTTCTGCTGGTAAGACTATATTTTTACTCTTAAAAGTCTAGATTGTTTTCTCATAGCCGGGTTTGGAGTGTACATACAATGTGCCCTTTCAATTAACATTCCTGTTGTGGAATACCAATCCAGTTAATTAATTGTACTTCTTTGGTACAGCAGAAAATCTTAGGTTTTCCCTACATGCTTTGTCCTCTAATTCTATTATTTTTTGAAACATCTCTTCTTGTGCAGTCTCATATCCAGACAGCCTTTTCTTCATTTCAGCCTCTGAGTTTTGCAGTTTGTGTCACCTTATTTGAATATCTGTTTAAAGCTTGTACCATGTTTTCCAGCTGTCTGTTGTTTGTGTTGATATACTCCATCAGTATTTGGTTTATTTTAACCAGTTCTGTGTGCAGCTGCTTTATACTTCCCTCTAGGTTACTGGAAGTCATGTTTGGAAATTGCACTACTTCTTGCTGAACAGCTGCAATATTTATCCCAGTCTGTGTTTTTTCCTCACCTTTTGTAGCTAATTTCCTCCAGGTTCTTTATATTTCTTTTTTCCTGGCATCCAGGCCATACACCTATTAGCCAGTTACTGAAATGTACTCAGAAATCTAAGTCCACTGGCTTTCTCTGCATAGTTTCTGTTTTCAGACTGGGATAGCCTGAATTGAGCTGTTACTCAATGTGCAGCCATCTTGGAAGTCTGCAAGATGTTCTTTTTGTCCCTTTATATATGAGGGGGCAAGGGTCATTATTAAAAATATGGGTCCTATTAAGTCAAACTGTTCTGTGAAATGTATGTCTAAAGGTGTGATCTATTTAGCTTTGTGTCAAGTCTGTTTTAAGTATTATCTGTGTAAAACTGAAAGAGCACTCAAGGAATGGATTTATGAACAGATATATGCCATTTTAAAACATAATTCAACTAATGCTCTTTGGTAACATTTACAGACCAATCTAAGTCACAGTTTTAAATGTTTTGGTCCAGATGTCTTGAAACATAACAACATGGGAGGTACATGGAAATATTATGTTAGAAACTAAGTAATTTCAGTGGTAGATAAAATTACATGCCATTGGTCCTAATGGACTGAATGAGGGAATTTCCATCTTTCCAATATTAAAGTTAGAATCCATAATTTTTTTTAATTTTAATTATTTTGATGTGCAGATGTAGTAACATATATATTTTTATATTTGTATATTTGTTTACATACATACATGCAACATGTGAAAGTTTAGCAGTTTGTGCTTATACAGTGAATTGTTGCATACAATTTTAGGTGAATGTTTCTTTATGATATAAGTCATACTTAATTGCTTTTGTTATATAAGGAAGTGATGTAAGTGTAGTTGGTTTTATCTCTGATGAACTTCTGGTTAAGCAAGAAGGGACAAAAGCATTTAGATCAACAAAATTCTTAGTTTTTTCACCATTGGTGGTTTTTACAAATAACTAAATTAACAGCTACTCACGGGGGGGTTTATGTTTAATTTGGTATCACCTGGCTTCCTTGTTGTGCTTTTTGGGTGACAGTGTCATTCTGAGGTGGTTTACATCTGGTTCATCATTATCATCCTCAGGTCTAAAGAATCAGTAGACTCCAGAGGGAAGCTATCCCTTTTCCTTTTACCAGGAGAGGATTCAGGGAGAAAACCTGGGAGGGAAAGACATCTGGATCTGACTATGGTGATCAAATCCTCAGCTAACCTAACCATGTCCTGCTGATAGTCCTGAGTTTGGGAGTGGAAGCTGGTAGGCCTTGGCTGAGGCAAGCTGGATGCAGCCTTTTTATGTGAGGTCTTAGCCCTCCACATAAGGGCTATATCTGCAATAGGGCCAGGACCGGTGGCGAACAGACAAATCCAGGGACAGTAAACTGAGGTGATCTCCTGATGAAGAGAGACTCCAGATAGCTCGATGAAAATTTGAGAGCAGTTATCAGAAGCCAGAACCTGTGAACTGTCTCTAGACTCAACCGACTAGTCAAGTCCTTCGGCGTGTGCAAAAGTAGGGGGACCCTGCGACTTGTCAGACTCCAAATGTATCTTGATAGAGGCTTGTGCCATAATCTCAGTCCTCAGAGGTAGATTTTCTTTTGTAGACTGGCAGATGGTGAACAAGTGTTGCCCAGTACCCTAAGTTTTGGACACCTTTCCTTCTTACACCTAGGGAGATCAACCTTCACTTGACCAGCAGGCAGCATTGTATATGAAGGCCAAAGTAACTCACTAAAGTACTTAGTGAAAATGTCAGCCCTACACCCGAGTGTTCTACTGCTACAGGGAGCACAGAACCGAAAGTTAGGTATGCTGTGTTGTGGGCCTAAGCAAGTTACATAAAATGAGTGAAAGTCCCAGTGCGGAAACAGTTATTAACTTTCTCTGACATTAGTCACGAAGCATATGAATAGCTCCCCAACAGGGTACTTAGCTTTAGACATCTCCTTTCCCTGGTGCAGACTGACTGATGCACTGACTAGTGCTCTGCTACAGGCTCCAATGGCAAGAAAGAACTGAGGTTATGGTACCAGCTGAATCCCTTTATACCCAGACTTCTTGATGTCAGTCAGTGTGTCCATCGGTTTCAGAAGGAGGAGGAGAACATTCTCTGTAAGTTGGGCTGGCCAAAGGGCTTACATGGCCGGAAATTCTATCAGTCATGACTGCAAGAATGAAACCCAAAGAACATCAGTTGATACAACATAAGAAATATTCACTGGACTTTTCCATGAAATATTCCAGGAGATGATCACTGTACCACGTACATCAAGGGCCAAAGGTAAGCGTACATACACCAGGCAAAAAATAATGAAGGACTACCATGGTGGCTATATTATAGCCATCATACACTGTGGGAATAAACAACTTCAGTTAATATACCCTGCAGGACATGTAACAGGACATTGTGGGACTTACTATAACATTTTTGTATGTACAACAAACCCCTACATGTTAAATGAAGTAATTCATTTACCTCATATGGTACCGCAACACATATGATGGACTAACTCTCTCCCCCCATGGAAAGACTGTATTCTGTAAGGAAACACTCTACCCCAACTGTCTTTTTTACATATTCTCAAATTCCGAAAGTAGCAACTTCAACAAGCACAAGTGACAGCACAGAAAACTTGTGTTTATGAACTATTTCCTGTAGTCAAGGGTACAGAGTTAATTCCTTTAACCAGCATTTCCCTACTGTGTGACTGATGAAACTGCTTCACTAGTCAATGCTCCTGAGCTGCCCCTTAAAAGGGAGTACTGTATCCAGTGGGCTTACCTGGTTAACAAATGTATTAAAAATGAACAGAGATATAAGTGCCTAAACAAGAAATAAGAATCTTTGAGCCCTTCCTCTACTTGGAAGATATTAACATTTGCAAAATTATAGAGACATGGTTTAAAAAAAAAGCAAACATGCCAAAGATAATGTGATTTTCTTGTCTGTCATCTTTGTAAACCAATGGATCAGCTTTTAAAATACAAATGGAAAAACAGAACCCTCATAGCTATGCAGTGAATGAAGTACCTACCATAAATCACAGAACATATGATTACTGCAGCACTGAATAAGATTGAAAATACAAGCTGGTTGGCTCATGATATTCTAGGAGTTCGTACCCACAAAGTCAAGGTCAACCTTCTTAAACCCTTAATCAGCAATGTCCAGTAAAATCTTGATAAGTACCAGAACTCTAGCATCAGGAAACAGTGGTCTTGGACACAAGATAGGGGTCATGGCCTTTCACTTCAAGGTCACGGGGTGAACCATAATGGAACTAATTTACAAAAGAGATGGACAGCTTCTAAAACTGGATAACTATAGCCCAAGGGACACTGGTGATGACCACCTGGTATACTGCCACTGTAATTAATATTTAAAGGGGTCTGAATGAAGAAATGATAAGTCAGCAAGCAAAGGAGAGTAATATAGCTGGAACTGAATTCATCAACAAGCCTTGGTGAGTACCTTAATGAGGTGGACCCTGTTTTTCACAAAATCTCAACAAGACAACACTGATATATAGACTGTATTTTATAAAGCATATATCATGTACAGAAGTAGGTTAAAAAATAAAAAAGATAGCTGGGTGCACAAGACCCAGGATAAAAAAGTGCCCAATCCTGGTAGTAGCACTGGTACCAGGACTGAATAAAATGACAGCGTAGAATCCTCAAGACAAGAAACATTCCTACAATGGGGCTAGGCAAGGCCCAGGAGAGGATGCCCCCCCCCCCCCACTGTAGTAGAAGGAAGTAGTAATCCCCCAAAATCACAAAACCTGATAGGCCAAAAAAGAGCCATAAAGACACTAGAGTGAACTACTGAGGATAAAGAAATTATGCATTGTTACTCTCATGCAAGAAGCCCAGAATTTCCAGACAGAAGATATACAAAACGATTAAGAGAGAAATTAGAGGAAAAAAAATTACTTCCACAAGAAAAACTGTCATAAGATTCAAATAAAAAATTGTGCTCATTAATACAGTAGATTTGTGAAAACCATTATACAGACCAAGAAACCATGGCCCATTTGGAAAAGGAAGTGACCGAGGAAGTGCAAAAATATAAAGAACACAATACATAGACTTTTGAAAGGTACAAAAAATAAATATGGACATGGGAAAGATAGATCTGATGTGGTGCAATATTTATGTAAAGGAGAAAGCCAAATTAATCAACACAAAAGAGAATGTCCTAAAGATATTCGAAGAGAAATATAGGGAAAGGCATCCAGTTATGGAAAATTTCACAATAAAAAAATAAGATCACAAAGAGGGAACGTAGAACAGAAGATAAGTAAAGCAGAAGTTAAAAAAATACAAGTTGAAGTTATGGAATAATTGCGAAGTGAAGGATTTAGTGTAGAAAGTCTTACACAGTTTATATCACAGCATGATGGAACAATGAGTCACCAAAGTAAGGAGAAACAGGAGGAGCAGGAGACATCTGAAGAAGAAATATGGACATGGGAAAGAAGAAGAGACTTAATATGTAGAATATGTATACAAAGGAGAAAGCAAAACTAATAAATGCAAAAACAGCAGCACCAAAGATATTTGAAGAGAAATGCAGGCAAGGGCATCCAGACATGGACATTTTACAATACAAAAAAAACAAACAAAAAAAAAAAACAAAGAGGAAAAGTAGAAAAGAAGACTAATAATGGAGCAGTTAAAGAAATAGAAACTGAGGTTATGGAGTACATGCGAAGTGAAGGATTTGGTGCAGAAAATCTAACTCAGGTAATATCACAGCAGGATAGAGCAATGGTTCCCCAAATTAAGGAAAAAACAGTGGAATGGGAAACATCTGATCAGTTGCCATATGAAGATACTTTGCAGACTTCCACAGGAAACCAGTACAAACATTCAGGTGGAATTGCACAGCAAGTGAAGGAACAGGAAATGGTTGCAACTCTGACTCAGTCAATATTGTGGAGTGATAGCCCAGGGAATTCCAATATGAAGGAGCAATGGATGACACAGGATGAAACTGAAGAGAATGTGGCAGAGGAAGATGCTCTGGAACTTTCTATAGAATGCCTGTAGGAAATGGAGAACAAAGAATGTACCCTCAGTTTAGAAGAAAATGATCTAAGAGAAGAGTCGTTTGATTTAATAGAGATGGACAGACATATTAAGATCAATGAAGGAAGTAAACTACAGAAAGTCAATAAAACCCAAAAAGTTAGAAGTTTGATAAAACAAATGAAAACTGTAATTAGGACTGTACATAGAGATTAATGCCATAAAACACAAGTAAATAGGATATATTACTGTGCACCTAAATTAATAACAGATAAAGTCTTACACAAAAACACAAGGTATTAAGGGAAAGGAAAGGGAGAAATTGAATGCCATCATGGAAATATCGAATAGAGAAAACTATAAAGCAATTAAGACAAGAAGTGTCACCATTAGAAAAGTATAGAAGAAGGAACAGATCCAACAAAAATACTCAGACAGATAGATGTGATAAAAGCAATGCACAGTATCAGAACAGATCAGGATTTATCATGCACTATCACAAATAATAAACTAAAAATATCAGCACAGGTAGAAAACTTAGATGATATGCAGATAAATACTAAGGAAAAATGCAAAATAAGCAATGTAACACCCAAAAAAGTTTTATAGAGAATTGATAACAAGGTAAAAGGGGTTGAAACACCACCAAAAATAGAAGAAATACATACATTTTGGAGAAATATCTATGAAGATCCTGTGGAACATAACAAGGATGCTAAATGGATAGACGAAGTTAAAGAAAGAATAAGAAGTTCAAATGTACAGAATATGAAATGGGATGAAGTAACGGCCAGAGAATTTGAAACAAAGTTTAGAAAAGCTCCTAATTGGAAATCCACAGGCCCAGATGCAGTACCTAACTTCTGGCTAAAATTATTAACATCTTTACATGGAAGATTAGCCATGAGTAAGAACTATATATATGCGCACCTTGAACAGACTCCAGCCTGATTAACAACAGGAAAAACAATACTCCTACTTAAGAGCAAACCTGCAAACTATCCAAAAAACTATAGACCAATAACTTGCCTTCCGACGATATATAAACTATACACTGGAATTGATGCAGACAGAGCTTATAGTAATTTAGAAGAAAACTCAATCATGGCACTAGAACAAAAGGCTAATAAAAGAAAGTCATATGGAACAAATGACTATTTGCTGTTAAATAAAGTCATAATGAGGAACTGTAAAAAGGGAAAAAAATCTAAGTATGACATGGATAGACTACAAAAAAAACATTTCACAGTATCCCACATTCATGGATAAAACAGTGCTCTAAAATGTATAAGATATACCCTACACTGATCAATTACACTACGGCGACCATGAAACAGTGGCAAACCATTTTGCAGTTATGCCATGATAAAAGAGAAATTATTATTCCAGGGATAAAAATTCAAAGGGGGATATTCCACTGTGACCCTCTGTCACCACTGCTCTTTTGTCTTGCCCTTAACCCATTAAACTGTCTACTAATCAGATTAGGTCATGGTTACAATTTGGCTCCCAGAAAACAATGTGTAAAGACTTTTCATCTTATTTTTGTAGATAACTTAAAATTGTACAGTTCATCAGATGAGGAACTGAAAGCACAACTGCAAGTGGTCAAAAAGTTTGGGAAGGAATGTGATATAAAAGAACTTGAGCAAGAGGGAATTAATAAATATTTGGGAACTGAAGGGTCAACAATAAAAACATAAACAAATGTGAATAATACTTAGTAAGAAATATTTTAGAAAACTTAAATTAATACTGAAAACAGCGCTGACATCTATGAACAAAGTCCAAGCTATAAACCAATTTGCTTGTCCTGTCCTAACTTACAGTTTTGGACTGGCCCCAAAAGGTGTTGAACAGGTTGGACAGGAAAACAAGAAGGATGCTTCATGGTCATCAAAAGATTTATAAAAATCAGTGCATACCAAGACTATATATTCACCATTCTGAAGGAGGTATGGGCCTCCTCAAAACTGATAACATGTACAGATGTACAGATCTGCAATCATGGAACTACATACATATATGCTGACCTCACAAGACCCAAATGTAGTGAAAGTTTTGAAACATGAGGAGAATAAATCTAAGATGACTTCCCTGCTTAGTTTAGCAGAAGCATATCGGTGCCAAGCAGGAATGGAAATCAAACCAGAAGTAGATAAAAATCAGCCAGCAACTGAATGTGCCAAAAAAACAAAAGAAATAAGGTGAAGGATCACATGAGAAGGCAATAAACATGGAAAATGCATAAATATAGTTAGAAGTATAGAAAACTCTTAGAGCAACCTCACTGTGATCAGGATCGAACCCAGGAATGGTTAAGGAAAGGTGAATTTAAACCAAAAGATGAAAGGTTAGTATTGGCGGCCCAAGATAGCAGACTAAGTACAAGTTGGTTTACAAAGTCCACTGAACATGTGGGAGAAATAGAAAATGTAGGTTTTGTAAAACTGAATTGGAAACAGCTGCACATCTTGTTGCCGGTTGTGATATACTAATGGCAGAAGGACTGTGTACTGAAAAGCATAATAATGTGGCAAGACTGTTGCACAGAGGATTGTGCAAATATTATGGTATGACAGAAGGACTGTATATGAAAGGCATAATAATGTGGCAAGACTGTTGCACTGAGGATTGTGCAAATATTATGGTATGACAGAAGGACTGTATATGAAAGGCATAATAATGTGGCAAGACTGTTGCACTGAGGATTGTGCAAATATTATGGTACTGAAGTGGCTGAAAAACACTGGAAACATGATCCACAAAGCATTACTGAAAATTATGAAGTTTATATCACATGGGATCACCTATTATCAACAGTTCAAAAAATAGATGCAAAAAAACATATGTAGTGGTCCATGAAAAGAATACAAAAGTAGCATCGATCACTGAAACTGCTATACCCATTGACTACAGTGTCTTACCTACAGAGAGAGACAGTCATAAAATACCAAGATTTGCAGGCAGAAACAAAGGCAATGTGGAAGAAGGATACCAAGACAGTTCCGATAGTAGTAGGAGTAAGTACAGTTGTGTACACTTACCATAAATGTAGACGTTCGAGTGTATTCACTGTTACAGTCATTACACTTGGGTTATCCTGCTGGCAGGCTACCCTCAGTCGGGCTGAATTCCAAAGTCGAGGTCTGGCATCGGTTGCTGTCTCCTCTTCCCTGACGTCAGTGCCCCAGGGGTATAAAAGATGCAGCTGACGCCATTTTCTTCAGTTTTTCTTGCCTCAGATGTCAGGTGCCCCCCAAAAGGGTAGGCTAAAAGTATGCCAATAAAACATGCATGCACCAATATATATATATATATATATATATATATATATATATATATATATATATATATATATATGGAACCCTATCACATGGTCGACAGGCCAAATGATCGACTTTCATTTGGTCGACAGTTCATTTGGTCGACAAGCAGTTTTATGTGGGGGCTTAGCCCACACCCCAATGTGGGGGGCTGTGCCCCCCACCCCCCCCTAACTATATATATCAACTCCAGGGTTGCACAACATTGGGGAGGGGGGCAAATCTGCCTGTCGACCAAATGAATTGTCGACCAAATAAAAGTCGATCAAATGGCTTGTCGACCATCTCAGGTAGACCCATATATCTATATATATATATATATATATATATATATATATATATATATATATATAAAAACACCTTCATCTATAAGCAAATACACAACATAGGTTGTATAGGTTACAGAAGAGCAGATAAGTTGCAGCAAAAATATGGGGGATGGAGGGTGGGTAACCTGGACTGCAACAGTGAATACACACAAACATCCACATTTATGGTAAGTGTACACAACTGTACTATGTTCTTCGTGTTTCACTGTTGCAGTCATTACACTTGGGTTGAATCCCAAAGTTAAGGTTGGGAGGCTGGAGCTAAATAGCATTAGGAGCGGCTATGAGGCCCTGCAGAACTGCAGTGGCAAAGCCTGCCCTGGATTTAGAGTAGAGTGGTAAATTATAGTGCTTTGTAAAGGCATGCACTGAACTCCAGGTAGCAGCCTCTAAAATGTCTTTGGTTGGTACTCCCCTGAGGAAGGCTGCTGCATTGGTTGAATGTGGCCTAATGCCCTTAGGCACTGGCTTGCCATGTTGTGAATAACAGAAACAAATGCAGTGGCCTACCACTTTGAAATAGTCTGCTTTGAGATAGCCTTTCCTTGTGATCCTGCAGCATATGCCACTAGTAGTTGCTCTGTCTTTCTGAAAGCTTTGGTTCTGTTCAAGTAAAAGCGTAGCTGTCTGTGCATGTCCAAAGAATGCAGAATTCTCTCCCCCTTATTCTGTGGGTTTGGATAAAAAGTGGGCAGATGAATAGTTTGGTTAAGGGCCACACTGGACACTACCTTAGGCATAAATGTCAGTTTGTTCTCAGAGAAACCCTGTCTGGATAAAAAATGATAAAAGGTTCCACAGCCATGACTGCCTGTAGCTCTGAGACTCATTTTACAGAGGTTTTTGCTAGGAGCAGAGCTGTTTTCCAAGATAAAAACTTTATATCAGCTGTAGCGGCAGGCTCAAAAGGAGGCAGGGTGAGTTTTTCCAAAACATAATTGAGGTCCCATGCAGGTATTGGTGATCTCCTTGGAGTCCTTAAGTTTGTGGCTCCTCTGAGGTACTGCCTTAACAAGGGAAGAGAAAAGATTGGTGGCTCTGTATTGTAATGAGCCGAAATGGCAGAGGCATGAATTTTAATTGATGAAAAAGATAGGCCTTTGTCCAGCATCTCAGTTAAGTATTGCAAAATCTGAGGAATATTTGGTACAGCTGTGTCAATTCCTTGTGCCTGGTTCCAAGCACAGAATCTCTTCCATTTTCCAGCGTAAGATTTTCTGGTACTAGGCCTTCTGGACTCCAAAATGACATCTATTACAACTTTAGTGAGAGGCGCATTTTGTATCACTACATTATCCGCCATGCTGCCAGATTTAAGGTCTTTAATTGGCTGTACAGGATCTGATTGTTTTGTTGGGATAGTAGATGAGGTATTTGAGGCAAGGTCCAAGCCAGGCATTGAGACAAGTTCCTTAGGATTGGGTACCAGTGCTGGCGGGGCCAGTCTGGGGCAATCACTATCATCTTTGGCTTCTCTTGTCTGACCTTTAGGAGTACCTTGGGGAGGAGAGGCAGTGGAGGAAAGGCATATACTGCTAAGCTTTTCCAGCTGAAAGAGAGGGCATCCACTTTCCATGCTTGTCTGCGATAAGTCCTTGTGCAGAATCTTTTTAGTTGGTAGTTGTGAGGAGAGGCAAATAGACCTATATCCGGGCATCCCCATTTCCTTGTTATCATGCTGAAGACTTGTGGATCCAATTTCCACTCGTGGGGATCCATGAGGTTTCTGCTTAGTTCATCTGCCAGAGTATTTATCTTTCCTGGCAAGAATTGTGCCTGCAGATGTACTTGGTAAGTCATTGCTGTGTCCCACAGAGTCATGGCTAGCCTGCAAAGGGGTTAAGAATGAGTGCCTCTCTGCTTGTTTATATACCACATGACTGTGGTGTTGTCTGTCTTTATCAGTAGTTGTCCCAGATGAAGTAGGTCCTTGAAGGCTGTCAGGGCATTATGAACAGCTAACATCTCTTTTTGATTGATATGTAGATGCATTTGGTTTGCGGACCATGTGCCTTGAATATATCTTCCTGCCATGTGGGCCCCCCAGGCATAATCTGATGCATCCGTTGTTAATGTCTGCCTGGCTGGGCATAAAGTGAACAGCTGTCCCTTGTTCTGGTGACAAGCCTTCGCCCACCAACGAAACACCAGTTGCAGGCATGGAATGAGGGAAATTATTGTTTCCAGGCTGTGGCAGTGTTGAGTCCAAACACTTTTTAGGTACCATTGAAGTTTCCTCATATGCAGTCTGGCATACGGAATTATTAGAATGCAGGATGCCATGAAGCCCGAAGCCTGCAGAATTTTTCTTGCAGATAACTGGACCTTTGTTGCGAACAGGTTGAAATAGGTAGTCACTTGCCTTTGTTCGTCTGGCGTGAGATAAGCCATCTGGGCAGTTGTATTTAAGCTTGCACCCAGGAATATTATCTCTTGAGAGGGTACTAGTTTTGATTTCTTTTTGTTGACTGTGTACCCTAGGCCTGTTAGAAATCTCTTTACAAATGCCAGATGCTGTAGTAGAATGTCCTTGCTCTCTGCTTGAATGAGGCAGTCGTCCAAGTAAGGATATATTTGTATTCCTCTTTGTCTGCAGAATACAATTACTAGTGCCAGGCACTTTGTGAAAACCCTGGGTGCAGTAGATAAGCCAAAGGGCAGTGTAGAGAATTGGTAGTGCATTGAGCCAGCTTTGAATCTGAGGTATCTTCTACATGTTTGTCTGATTGGGACATGTAGGTATGCCTCTTTTAGGTCTAAAGTCACCAGTCAAGCCTTCTTGCCCAGCATGGGCAGAAGTTGCTGTAGAGTCATCATTTTGAATTTTGGTATATCCAGAAATGTGTTTAGAATAGATAGGTCCAGTATTGGTCTCCAGGTCTTGTCCTTTCTTGGTACCAAGAACAGTCTTGAATAAAATAATTGTCCCTGCTCTTGCTCTGGTACTTGTTAAATGGCCCTCATGTCCATGAGGGATGAGACTTGCTTTTGCGCCTCTGCCCATTGATGTTTTGGCAGGTCTGGCCAACCGTTTGTCCTTGGCAGGGTATGGAAGTGAAAAGTATAGTTTTGTACCTACCATAAATGTAGATGTTTGAGTGTCTTCACTGCTGCAGTCATTACACTCGGGTTATCCTGCAGTCAGGCGGTCCCGCAGTTGGCCAGAGTTCCAAAGTCTTGGTCCGGCGTCGGTTGCTGTCGCTTCTTCCCTGACGTCAGTGTGCCAGGGGTATATAAGATGCAGCCGACGCCATTTTCTTCAGTTTTTCTTGCCCCAGATGTCAGGTGCCCCCAAATAGGTAGGCAATACATATTGCTAACAAAACATACAATGAAGGTAAAAGCAAAACCTTCAGTTACCAGCAAATACACCACATAGGTAGTATAGGGTTGAAAGGTATAGATAAGTCCCAGCTAAGAAAGAGGGGATGGTGGGTGGGTAACCTGGACTGCAGCAGTGAAGACACTCGAATATCTACATTTATGGTAGGTACAAAACTGTACTATGTTCATCGTGTTTCACTGCTGCAGTCATTACACTTGGGTTGAATCCCAAAGCTGAGTTAGGGTGGCTGGTTCTATAGAGGATTTGGGGTGGCTATGAGGCCCTGCAGCACTGTAGTGGCAAAGCCAGCTCTGGATCTAGAATAAAGAGGCAAGTGATAATGCTTGGTAAAGGTGTGCACTGAACTCCAAGTTGCAGCTTCCAAGATATCTTTGGTAGGTACTCCTCTAAGGTAGGCAGTTGAAGTGGCTGTTGCCCTGGTGGAATGTGGCCTAATGTTACTAGGTACAGATTTCCCATGCTGTGTGTAGCAGAACCGGATACAGTGTCCTATCCACTTTGAAATGGTCTGCTTTGAAATAGCCTTTCCCTGTGACCCTGCAGCATATGCTACAAACAATTGCTCAGTTTTTCTGAAAGTTTTTGTTTTGTCCAAGTAGAAACGTAATTGTCTGTGTATGTCCAAGGAATGCAGAAGTCTCTCCCCTTTATTCTGGGGTTTTGGATAAAAAGTTGGCAAGTGTATAGTTTGGTTAAGAGCCACATTGGATACCACCTTAGGCATAAATGAACGGTTTGTTCTTAAAGAAACCCTGTCTTGGTGAAAAATGATGAAAGGCTCCACTGCCATTAGTGCCTGTAGCTCTGAGACTCTTCGTGCTGAAGTTATTGCCAGAAGCAGAGCAGTTTTCCATGATACATATTTTAATTCTGCTGAATTGGCTGGCTCAAAAGGAGGTAAAGTTAGTTTTTCCAAGACAAAATTGAGGTCTCAAGTTGGTGTTGGTGCTCTCCAGGCAGTCTTATGTTTTTAGCCCCTCTGAGGTACTGTTTTAGCAATGGATGAGAGAAAATAGGAGGATCTGTGTTGTAATGAGCCGTGATGGCAGAGGCGTGGATCTTAATGGATGAAAAGTATAGTCCTTTGTCCAGCATCTCAGTTAAGTATTGTAATATCTGAGGAATATTTGGGACAAGAGGATCAAAGCTTTAGAATCTCTTCCACTTTTCTGAATAAGATTTCCTGGTGCTAGGCCTCCTGGCCTCCAAAATGACATCCATAACAGCTTTAGAGAGAGGTGTTGTCTGCTTGACTAATAAATCTGCCATGCAGCCAGGTTTAAGGTTTTGAGCTGACTGTGCTGGATCTGATTGTTTTGTTGAGTCAGAAGGTGCAGAGTTTGAGGTAAAATCCATGGTGAGCCTTGAGCTAAGTTCTTTAAGACAGGGTACCAGTGTTGGCGTGGCCAGTCTGGGGCAATCAGGATCATCTGTGGTTTTTCTTGTCTGGATTTTAGGAGTACCTTTGAAAGGAGAGGCAGTGGTGGGAAGGCAAAAACTTTTAGGCTTTTCCAACTGAATGAGAGAGCATCCACTTTCCATGCTTGTGTGTGATAAATCCTTGTGCAGAATTATTGTAGTTGGAAATTCATTGGGGAGGCAAAAAGATCTATGTCTGGGCACCCCCATTTTTGCGTTATCATGCTGAATACTTGTGGATTTAATTTCCACTCATGAGGATCCAAGATGTTTCTGCTTAAGTCGTCTGCCAGAGTATTTTTCTTTCCTGGCAGGAATTATGCTTGTAGATTGATGTGAAGATGCACTTGGTCTGCGGTCCACTTGTCCTGAATACATTTTCCTGCCATGTATGCTCCCCAGGTGTAATCAGAAGCATCTGTTGTTAGTGTCTGCCTGGCTGTGGGTAGAGTGAAAGGCTGTCCCTTGTTGAGGTGACATGCCTGTGCCCACCATCGAAACTCCTGTTGTAGGCAGGGAATTAATGGTATTACTGCTTCCAAACTGTGACAGTGTTGAGTCCAAACACTTTTTAGGTACCATTGTAATTTCCTCATATGCAGTCTGGCATATGGAATTAGTAGTATGCAGGATGCCATGAATCCCAAGGCCTGCAGAATTTTTCTTGCAGGGAGTTGGGTCTTTGTTGCCATCAATTGAAAGTACTGAGACAGTTGTCCTTGCTTGTCTGGCATGAGATAAGCCATCTGGGCCGTTGTATTTAAGCTGGCACCCAGGAATATTACCTCTTGTGAGGGCACTAGTTTTGACTTCTTTTTGTTTACTGTGTACCCTAGGCAAATTAGCAACCTTTTTACAAACGCCAGATGCTTTAGAAGAATGTCCTTGCTCTCTGCTTGAATAAGACAGTCGTCCAGGTATGGGTATATCTGAATACTTCTTTGTCTGCAAAATGCAACTACTGGTGCCAGGCAATTTGTAAAGACCCTGGGCACAGTAGATAAGCCAAAAGGCAGTGCAGAGAATTGGTAATGCATTAAGCCAGCCTTGAATCTGAGGTATCTTCTGCACGAATGTCTTATTGGGACATGCAGGTATGTCTCTTTTAAGTCTAAAGTCACCAGCCAAGCATTCTTGCCCAGCATGGGCAGAAGCTGTTGCAAAGTGAGCATTTTGAATTTTGGAATGTACAGGTATGTGTTTAAAATCGATAAATCCAATATTGGCCACCAGGCCTTGTCCTTTCTGGGTACCAAGAACAGTCTTGAGTAAAAACCTTGTCCTTTTTCCTGTTCTGGTACTGTCTGAATGGCCCCCATATCCATGAGGGACGTAACCTGTTTCTGTGCCTCTGCCCATTGGTTTTTTGCAGGTCTGGCCAACCATATGTCAATGGAAGAGTGTGGAAATGGAATCTGTATCCCTGTGATACGATGTTCAGTACCCACTTCTCCTGGGTTATTAACTGCCAATTTTGAGTAAAAATTGCTAATTTTCCCCCTATGGGTGCTGCCTAAAGGTAAGTGCTTGGTGTAGGCAGAGGAAAGTCATTGGGATTGCTTTCTGTAGGTTTGCGCTTTATCTTCTCCAGATTTGGAGGTGGATGCACCCCATTGCTTTGACCTGTATGAGTCTTGAGCCTGGTACCTGGAACCCTTAGGGCATCTGGATTTGCCCCTTTGAGCTCTGTCTGACACAGGAAAGGACCAATTTTTTGTAGGCCAATGTCTACTGAATCTAGGTGGCTGCACTTGTAAGAAATCTTTAACAGTCTGCATAGACTTAGCTTTGTCTTCCATTTTCTTTACAACCTCTTCTGCCTTAATACCAAACAGAGAATCATGTTGTAAAGGTGCATCTAGCAATTTAGCTTTAAAATGATCATGCAAATTTTGTTCCTTTAACGAGGCATGCCTCCTAATCACAGATCCAGTAACTGCGGCCCTGCAGGAGGCCTCTAAAGAATCAAAACCGCATTGCAAAGTATGCTTTCCAACTTGTTCAGCTGCATGCAATAATTCCTGCAATTCCTTATTTTCTGCACATTCTAAAATCAACATCATTTTCTGTTTCAGCAATCCCATAACATGTTGTTGGTACTTAAGCATATGAAACTGACAGTTTAAGGCCCTGATTGCTAAGGTTGCAGATGTATAAACCTTTTTTCCCCATCTGTCCAGCGCCCTTGAATCTCTGTCGGAGGGGGTAGGGTTTTTTGCTGTTGAGGCCTTAACTCCCTTTGGACCCTGTGAAATAGTTTCAGGATCAGCAGCAGGGTTTGTAAATAAAAATTTATGAGAGTCACGGACCCTGTAATACCTGTCAGGCTTACTGGGAGCTGGAGGCAAAGAGTCAGAGGTCAGGCTTGATTCCGAAAAAACATCATCCACAATGTCTAACGCAGGGGGAATGGCTAAAGGCTTGTACTGAGGGAGAAGGAGGAAATCCCTGAGCCTCTTTTTTGATTCTGAGAAGTCTTGACTCTCCCAGTGAAAATGCTCCCTCAAAGTATGCAAGGTTTCTCCAAATGAATAATCCTCAGGAGGAGATGCAGATGTAATAGACTCCTCAGCATCAGAATCCTCATACGGAGGTATAGATAATTCCTGATCAGAAGAGGAATCAGAAGAAATAGAAACCTGATCTGAGGATTCATAGTCAGTGTCTTGCCTAGGACTCGTATCTGGAGGGGGATGGGTATCCCTGATCAAGGTAATAAGGTCTTCAGCCATTTTGATCATCTGTTTTTAGGAATAGAGGCCTGTGCACGTGGCTCAGGCGTCAGTTTTCTAGTTTTAGAAGGTGTCTTTGCCTTTGTTTTTTTAACTTTCGTCAGTTTGATATAAAAATGTTGAGGTCTGAATACACCCTCAGAAGCCGGTGCCTGCTTAGCGGCTCCAGACCCATCCGAGGAAGCTACATCCGTCGGTCCAATACCTTGAGTATCTTGCGGCATGCCGGACTCCACATGGGTGTCAATAGAGGCCTGTGACTCGAAGGTAGCGGGTATCAGGGGCTGCGAAAGAGCCTCACTGAGTACCGGCGAACCGGCGACTGGCTTAGGAGAAGCTTTGTCATCGGTTTTGGATCTCGACTGCCTTTTTTATGTACTCCAGTAGTCAGATTGCTATCCGACGACATCTCTGGGTAGTTAAATCTGTTTCCAAAATACTTAGATGCAAAAATATGCTGACGCTTAATAGTGCGTTGTTAAATCTAGCACAAAACCGACAGCCAGGCACGTTGTGATCAGGGGCTAGGCAAGGAATACAGTATAAATGGAAATACTTATTAGGTATTTGCTTCCCACAAGTAATACAATTATTAACTTTTTCTGACATCGGTAAAAAGCAAGAAAAAAGTTTCCCCAACTGGGTACTTAGCTTTATTGAAGACTTCGGTTCTGAAACTCAAACGCGAATATTTCAGTAGTCGGCCGACCGGCACTTGCAAAATGCTTCTGCTTCGGGCACCGTGCAGCAAGAAAGACTAAAGAAAATGGCGTTGGCTGCATGTTTTATTCCCCTGACGACCTGACGTCATGGAAGAGAAGACAGCAACCAACACAGGACCCAAGACTTTGGAATTCAGGCCGACTGAGGGCAACCTGCCAGCAGATTACCCAAATGTAATGACTGCAACAGTGAAACACGAAGAACATCACACAGTCACCCAAATCAATTAAGGTCAGCTGGCATTTCAAATATTTCATTTGCTCCTGGATCTGCAAGGGCTGCAGTGATGTTTGTTCAAAGCTTCTCAAATGCTGAATGGGTTGACAGCTTGCTGGTGAGACCAGACATCAGGTAGCTTGGAGATAAGTGAAACTTTGAATATGCTGACATCAGGATGGACATCTGTTACACTTATTCCAGGGTGTCCAGTGTTCATGAAGGGCCAGTGTGATGTAGGCCCGCTTTAGTATTATTTACATCAAGTGGACAGACACTGGTAGAATAAGGTTGAAAGGCTGACTCCTGTTGGCTAGCGACAGGTAAAGATATTGCTGGGAAAGTTATACCATCAGTGCAGTCAAAACTGGACACGGTTTAGCATAAAGCTGCCAATTCCTGGATCAAATTCCAGTGCCCTAACTGTGAGGTGGGTAGGGGGGGGGGAGGAGTGGAAAATATGGAGGTAGTTTTGCTGCAATATTCTTTTGACTGCTGCAGCTAATTGGTTCTAGTCTGTGATGGCCAGATAGGGAATCGGGATTCTCCATATGGCAGTAGGAAGGATGAGACCTGTATGGGAGACAGCATCTGAGAAGAAAAGGTTGCTAGACAACTACTTGGAGTATATCTGTGTAGTTGGCCACTGACTCCATTACTATTACCTCACTCATGCTTACAATACAGATTATATTGTGTTCCACTCCATGCATGCAGTGCTTTTTGGGGGGATGCCTTGTCACTACTGTGCCTACAGAACATTAAAGGCAAACTAATGAATTTGTGACATTCAGCACCACAATTAAGCAGCTTAAATATGGGAAAATTATTTTAACTGAAACAAATTAAAAAGATACTTAACTTGTTCAATTTAAAACATTTTCTCTCATACTTAAGGATTCTTTTAAGGGGGAAAACACTCATCAATGGCCCAGGTGACCTGGGTTCAATTAGCAACTCGGACATTTGAGGCACAAGCAGGGAGGAATGTGCATGCCAAACGGGGGGGGGGGCATTCACTGAAGAAGCTCCCTGAGTGGAAGTGTGGTCCACAGACAGGATTAGCCCTCGGACATTGACAATGAACATCGAGTGAGGGGGATTAGGGTAAATCAATATAACCGCTGTCAGCAGCAGAAGCAGCTTCCCAGGACACCCTTACATTCCACAATGCACCCAGCTCACTTGGAGCAGTGTAGGGGAGGAAGGAGGAGCAGGTAGACCAGGCAATGAACAGAGACATTGTGATGTCCAGAACGAATGAAGACTGGGGTGGGGAGAACTCCTGTAGTCAGAGCTACAGGCAACTGTCATCCAGCCTGCCAGCACATTTTGAATGTCACAACTCATAGTAATGAGTAGTGAGTGCTAGCAGGTGTAAATGAGTTAACACTGCAATCTTGGTAGCTACATCACCTTTGTGAGCCATGTGTCTAAAGGACTATATTTCCATTACTACTCCTATGCCTGTCTGACAGCAATTAAGACCTAGAAGTCTTCTCCTCTTCACTATTTTTGAAGTGGGCTGGTCAGTATAATGGTGCAGTGTTTGGTGAATTACTGCCTAAAGTGTTATGTTCATAGGTTCACAGGAGATTAGTAGGCTAACAGTTCAAGAGCTCTTACAAGCCTAGCCAGTTTTACCCAGATTTTACCAAATATTCTATCCCTAGGGGAAAGATAACAAGGGTCAGCAGGTGGGGTGTTGACAGTTTTTACAGACTGCCTCTGTCAATAAGGGACATAGGTACCACGCAGAGGTTGGCTGTTGCTCCCGGGGTTGTTTTTTCAACAATTCTTATTTTGTTTTTTTTTTTTTTTTACAAAATATACTACCATCTTCCTATTGCAATGCTAAGTGGTGGTGTTAAATTCTTGGCAGATCTCACAGGTCTGCTTATCATGTTTTGGCCACAATGTAAGCATTCAGTGTATTTGGTGACTAAAGGAATCCATTTCCCAAAGGCACACTTGCGGGCGGGATAGGCTGTAGCTATGGTGACCGACAGGTATACTACATAAAAAAAAAGACAATTCCAACAATTGGAAACAGCACAATGAAAGTTTTTTTGTGTATGCTCTCTGACCTACAGAAACTCTGTGTAGTATAAATTCTTCTATTCTTTAGAAAAAAAATCCCAGAGACACAAATCAGCAACCTTAGGCTGTTACAACTCATCAGTATGAGTAGCAAGAAAGAAATGGAGAGACAGGGGTGCAGCAGGGCTCTGTGGGATAGAAGTGGGGGAGGGGAGTCTGCAGCCTGTAAAGTTTCTGTCACCTAAGCAGTCGTGACAACTACTGTTTAGGTTCTTCCTGTCCAGCAGGTGCTGCTCCACAACATGGAATTAATACTTAGTTCACTAGAAGGGGATGTCTTTAGTAGCTCCGAAATATATAGATATAGTAGATACAGCTATATAGATCTATATATAAATTTAAACAATAATCCATGACTATGTGCGGGTATATCAGGATTTACAAACAGTTGGCGTGGTTTGATTATTAGGATGAAGCCCTAGTGATTTTAAACAAAGACAATCATGATATACCCACAAACAGGAGTGGATTATTGCTATTAAACAATTACATTATTTAAAAATTTAAGAGGGAAATTGTTTACTTTTCTTAAATCATGTATTTGTATAAGGGCACTTCCGTGTTGTCTTCCTAATACTGATGTACTGTGTATGCATATGGTACTTACATTCCCTTGCTTGCACAGTACATGGGCGCAGGAGAAATGATGCAGGAAACCTGAATGTCCATTGGTCACTTTTACTAATAGGCCACTGCTGTTGTGGCAAAACATCCAAAACTATTTGTCTTGTCTTACAATAAGTTAAGAACCACTAAAATAATAAACTTATTAAACCTATCTTTTGACACTGGCAAAGACAAACCCAATATTTAGTTACAGCACACATCTAGAACAGTTTACCAAACAAATATAAGGTTACTAGAAAATTATATACACTTTACTTCTGTCCACGATGTTAAGACATTAACTTTCAGTACATTTGAATTTTTTTCTTCTCCTACTTGAATTTTAAACCAAAGGCAACACACTAAAGCCATGTTAGGAAATGGGATACAAAACTTACATCATCCAGCAGCTTGCCCTCCACGCGAAGCTCCCACGATGCAATACTTCCATCAGAGTCATCTGTGTCCGACTTGGCAGGGTTAAAAGTGTTCGAAATATAAAGTCTCAACTTCCGCTTTTGCTGTAAAAAGAATGTACAGCTAAGACACAGAGTGGTAAGCAGCATATGGCACATTTTGGGTAAACATCATAGTGCCATTGCAAAACGTTGGCAATGAAATATATATTTGTGAGAAATGTCTGTAAGAACACTCTAGATGTCAATAAAAGGAAACAATGGGGCACACACAAAGTGGACTACAACATTGCACAATGAAGTGACTGAGCAGTACCACAAGTACAAAGAACATGTCAAAGCAGTAAACAACAATGGTCTTTAAAGTGTCTCTGGAGTTTCAGGCAGAATAGTGGGTAAGGGGCATGGAATGGAGTTGTTACCATGTTAAACAACACTGCTCTTTCTGAAGCAGAAGCTGAATCTCATAGTCCTCAGCGTTGCTGCAACCCAACCATCAGAGTATCAGGTGTGGAGTGCACATTGTTCCCTATTGCTTTTCCTCTCAGTTTATCTGGCTATGGGCATCCAGAGGAAAGGAACTTATGCATGTGTTATATTAAGCTAGTGAGGAAGGTAAAAGAAGCTTGCAGAGGTATGGCAGTGCATAAAGACATTGCTACATAAGAAAGTGAAACTGACATGCACTCTGTTCCTGTCTACTGAAGATGAAATGTGTGTAAAGCACAGGACTTGCACATTCAAAAAGGAAAGAAAAGAAATAGCTATATTAGCAGGCAATAACTGGAAGGCACATTGTGTGCTTTGAAACTTCAGCATTAAAGTAAAATAGTTTTCAAATGGAAAGAATAATTTGTTTTTCATGCATGGAACCCAATACAACACTCCTGTAAGACCCTCTCACAAACTCCTCCCTTTCTCAGCAGTATAGAGAAATCTATGAGATACATTTTGAACTCTGGATGACTTATGGCCACTCAGATTTCTGACAGCCTTCTAGCACTGTTCAGTGTGACGTACCACGGAATGACTATGACTTCTGTGTCATGTCTTCATTCTTCCCCAACCCTGCCGCCATCCAACAAGTCATGCTTTTCTTATATCTTTCTGCCAAAGTGCATCATTTTATAATGCTTGTACTAAAGCCCACCTAGCAGCTGTCTTGTCATGCTCTAACATCTTCATAGCCTGCATTGTCTCATCAGTGGCTCTTCATTACCTACTGCTACACGGAGTGTAAACTGCATGAGGGTTGAACTCCCTTATTTCCATTGTGGGATGTTCAGCTCCATGAGCTCCATTTTAGACGGGGACTTGTGGACTGGCCGTGATTCACTACAGGTGTTTTGTTTCTTAGAAACCGCAAAATTGTGGATTTAACACGCTAAAGTATGGGGTGTGTGGGTTTACCTTCCCAATATGGGAGATGCGGGGGGCTGTTTTTTGTGTTTAGAGGATTCACTGTCCAAGTTTTTAGTCCAATTGAAGCTACAGCTGGTTATAACTCTGGAAAATGTAGTCTTGGTATCATCAGACAAAAAGATGACTTTGTTCCTGGGCACTACCTGATATACTAACATAGTGAGCAGCTACAGATTATGAAAGTACTTCCTGACTCTGGTCTCACTCTGCTAGACAGGCAACCATTAACCAGTACTGTGTCCCCTTCCACTAAACTAGTTAATCTTCCATCAGACCAAACCTGACAGCATCTCCATGTCATTCAGCTTGCCTACTAGCCTTTTATCATACTTACGAATAAAGACAATGCTGATGTCTAAATGATGAAGTCCAAGCACACTATACCTACCAAGGGGTGTCCACATGAAACCTCTGTCACAACGCAGCAAAACTGGATTGAACTGGATGGATGAGGGCTTCCTCACTTAATCCATGCTGCTTCCTTTTACCCATAATATCAGCATTACTTCCTTTTACCCATGATATCAGCAATCAGGAATTTTACAAGATATTTCCTTAATATCTCTTCCATCAGTCCTCCCAGCAGACATTTCAGTCATAATGGATAAACGGTTCTCCACAATAATGGAAAATGTGACAGTTAACCAACAACAATGCAAGCACTCTACACATTCACATTCAGTGAAGCAGCAGGGAAAAAGTATGATTCCCTGATAATTTCAAGTTTATTTTAATATTAAGTTTTACAATGTGCATTTGTGTACTGCATAATTTCACTTGAAGGTGACACTAAAGGGGAGGGGTTAGACGAATGAAACTAGAGTGCCTCACTGTCCCTTTTCAACAAAAATCTTGATGAGTGGATGGGTAATAGAAAATTCACCCCGGGGATCACTCCAGTGCCTCGACTTGACAGAGGTACTGGGAACTAAGGTTGAGTGGCACGATGCCAGGGTAATCCTATGGGCTAGGCTTGTAAAGGCTCCAGGGCCATTAGCCTAGTACATACCTATGAACCTATGAGGCTTACTTTGCATCTGCTGCGACATTCAACAACAAACAAAATTCAATTTAAGTACTTAAAAGATCAGTCCATATGTAGTTCAATTGGTAAAGCACTGGTTGAAAACAGGACACATCAACTTTGTGTGGGTTGGTACGTATTACCTGTCCATCCTGATAGGGGTTGCTGACAGGATAATGTAGAATCCTACCTTCAACGGTCTCTTCAGTGCCTCCTGGATGTCCACTCTCTTCCTCATGATTGTTTGGTCCAATTTGCGCTCAAAAGCCAGAAGGTCCATGTAGGCTTGAGACTCTGGGACCAGTTCTCGAATCTGTGGAGGACAGGAAGTCAGCAACTACATCAATGAGAGATAAACAGCACTCTTCAGCTATCCTAAGCCCTCTCTAGCAAAAGGTATAATTGAACGTCAAGACAGGAAAAAAAAACAGCTAGGTCCACTTTGGAATATCACATGCAAGAGCTGCCATGGCTATAAAGAAGAGCATTATTGTTATTTGTGTTTGGAAAAAATAACATACTGTGATACAGCTTTCAAAATAATAATGCAGCCACAGGCTTCCAACAGCATTTTAAGACTTGTAATCATTACTCATTACTAGCACTCATTTAAGGCTGCACCTATGGATTTCAATTATTTTCAGGTGTTTACTCCATTTTCTATTACCTTACTAAGTGCTTTGTGATCAGGGTTTTTACAGATATGAAAATGGCGCAGCAGCCAACTCATTACATAGGGAAGTGGGGGAGGGGGGGTCAAAGGTGACGGTTATCAGTCAGAGTCAGTTAGTAAATGCCAGAAGATCTAAGGTGGTAATCATTGTCAAGCAGTGGGTAAGTGCAGATACACTGATTCTTGCCATCCAAAAACATAAACTGTGCCTCTGCATGGTAGTGTATTGTACTTCATTATAAGTTATGGGGTATCAATGAGAGGGTGCAGATAAAGGAGCATGTATACACCAAATGTCAGTGCAATACACGTTGAGTGCAATTTGGAAATAATTAAAAAAAAAAAACTTAGATTTAAAACGAGCATTTAGATCACAGATACAGTCCTGCTCTAACCGGGGTCTCTTAGCCAGGTACCTGAATACACCTTTATGTTAATGTCTGCAGTGCACCCCCACTGTACAAGCTGATGAATGCATGGCTTTCATTTGCACAGCTCTCAGCATTAATCTGTTCTGATGCCCTAAAGTCAGCACATGCTGTAGCACAATCCAGGCACACTAGACATTTGAACAGTTTATATCACAAAGCCACTCTCTTTCAGTCCTTTGTCTACACCCTCCAGTGGGACTATTATTTTTTAATCTGACTACCTATGCAAGTGCTGTTAGACCCTGTGGCCAGCACTTAATGAAGTTTATGTAGCATATGTGACAAAGACGTTTTTTACCATTACCTCTATAGCTGCCATCAGTATACAAAGTAAATGTTGACACGATCATAGGTCTCATGGATTCACCCTACGCAAATAAAATCTGAATAGAATTTGCAAAAGTTGTTGAAAATCGGTATGCATAATTATGCATTTTAATTTTTTGTATATAAAGAAATTAAGAAGTGTACCAAAGGATTGGAGCTTCACTCTGACCACAATTATACAGGTGCTGAGCTCCTGGACTACATTTGGTAGTGGTGGCTGGTGATTTCAAAGCAAGGAGGGTCTGCAGGAATCAACTGAATGGATGGAGCTAAATATGGTGGGACTGTATTAAAGGAGGTCAATAACTGTTACCTATGATCAAACAGATGTGGTTATTTACTTTCACCCACAAACTATTTCAGTACAAACCAGAGCCAGATCGTGGTCAAATGGGGCCTTGGCAGGGTAATGGAGCAGGGCCTCAACACAACCCCCCCCCCAGCCATTCCAGTGTCCCATTGCTTGCATATGTCTCTCCAGTTACCATAAACACTGTTCAAAGCTGTCGCCGCTCGCACTCTTTTCTTCTTCTTTACATCTACAATGATTACCGATAGTTGGGCTAAATTTAAAACTTCTATTTCAACTTTTATAGCACGAACACTGACAGCCATTTGATAAACAATACAGTCTCACAATGAAAGGCTGGCGCAGTGGTGTAGAGGTAGCATTGTTACCTCACAGCAAGAGGTTCCCTGGTTCAATTCTTGGCTGGGGTGCCTTCGGTGTGGAGTCTGCTTGTCCTCCCTGTGTTTGTGTGGGTTTCCTCTGGGTTCTTCAGTTTCCTTCCACATTACAAAGACACGCATCCGGAACGTTTCTCCTCGGGCCTCTGCTGAAAATTGGCTTTGTTCCAAGTCGGACTTTCCCAGTTAAGAAATGTTAAATAAAGTTAAATAAATAAAATGTAACATGAACAGCAAACTTCTCTGCCCTTGAAACTTACATTCACTGAAATGGCATTCAAAGAAAATGCATCTTGGTTAGCAGCAGATTAAGTTTACCTTTGGGCTGTTTTCAAACCATAGGCCTCTTGTACACATTTTTAGGACCATGCAAACATGCATGTGTTCTTTGATTTACCTGTCTGATTGTATTAAATTATATTCCTTGTATAATACAGCACCACTATTTTGCAGTTTTGAATATTTTACAGTAAGCAATGAAACAGAACGTATGAACCACTAATGATAAAGCTGCCTATTTCATAACATTTCAACAATAAAAGGCAACTCAGACTTCTGTCATTACAGTCCACCAATATCAGCCAAAATGCACAATCTCTGTAGAAGTAAATGTTATCTGAATAATTCCACACTAAAATGTTAAAGAGATCTGTAACTAATGAATGGATTGCTGCTAGAAAACAACTTTATATTTCAGTGTTTCATCTAAAAATTCAGTGTTTGCTGCCCTTGAAGAATAAAATTGCCTTTGTTACATTAAAAAAATGATAAGCTGGTAATACTGCAATAGGGAATGGAAGGCAAACTGACAACAGGTTCATAGTTATTAGGCATCTCATCCAAAGGAGGACAAAACAGAACTGCAGCACCCTCAACCCCCTTAAAGTACAACACAAGTATTAGCAACCCTCTACATGGCGTGGGAGTAGAACCCACAGACTTCTGCATCAAAAACAAGTATGCTAACTGTTGTGCTATTAACTCTGTATTCACACACTCTAGCATAAACAGTGACTACCCTTTGCTAAATAAAACAGTTGCACATTGAAGCCAGACTTACCATGAGCAGCAGTAAACTTCTCCTCCCTTGAAACTCACAACTCCTAGAAAATGTACTGAAGCTCACAATTCCATGAAAATGCACAGAAACTCATTTTTCTGAGTTGTCTGATAGTTGATGTACAGAATTCAGGTTCTTATATCCTGTAAATGAGTACAGGGGTTGAGCCTAAGCAAATTAACTAACATGCCATCCCTAACTAGGGCGTTTTACACAGACACACACACACACACACACACACACACACACACACACACACACACACACACACACACACACACACACACACACACACACACACACACACACACACACACACACCTTACCTGACAGAAGAAGCGTCTTGTATTTTGAAATTCCATTAGTGGAAACTAAGCAGCAGCAACGTCTTGAAGAAGCAGCAGGAGGTTTGTGCGTCACTGTACACAGGGATGTAAATCTATGTTGCACACACAGATGCAGGGGGCATTCTTAATGAAGGGATGCAATTTATTTTCTTAAATTAAAAAGTAAATGTTGTGGCAACTTCCCTGACCAGCAGGCCCTAGGCAATCACCTTAGTCAACTATTGTTAGATGCAGTTCTGGTACAAATCCACTCATTAAAGGGCCCAAGTAGCAGTTCAAGCTCCGAACAAAAAGTTCTCGAATTGGAAGAAAAAGATATATGGAAACAAAGATGGGAACTATTATCCAAACCAATATCGAGGGAACAAGAGGTTTGTGGACAAAAACTTTTGAAAGAAGTGAGTTTGACATCATCTTTGAAAGGTACTGTTACAGATTCTTTCAAAATAGTAAATTTGTCTAGTACTAATGCTCAGTTAAGACTCTTAAGCAAAGATTTATCTTCTGTGCCTTTGTCTAGGTCTGATTTAATTTCTTCCATAAATTCACTGAGAGATTATATTAGAAAATTAAATTTGAAATGTTATTTTAAGAATAGTGATTATAATGTATGTAAGTTGTTCAAAAAAGTGTGTTTTCAACCCTCTTTTAAAATCTGAATTAAAGGCATTTCTTTTAACGTATGAGAATATGTTAAGAAATTTGTTGAGTAATAAAACCAATGACGAAATTTTATAATTTAACTAAAAGTGAAAGAGAGGCTTTGTATGAATTAGAAAGTAATAAAGAATTATATATAACCAAAGCCGACAAAGGAAATGCAATAATAGTTATGGATTTTAGTTATTATTGTGAACAGTTAATACAAATGTTGGAAAATAAAAATTATTACAGAAAAATAGAATGGTCAGAAGTTATTAGAGTGTACCGTATGATACATTCATGTATCGAAGAATGGGTCTTGGAAGGGCTGATTAATAACAATACATCTGATTATTTTAGGATCTGTAAACATAAGTTGGGTAGATTTTTCGGTTTACCCAAAGTCCAGAAGTGTTTGGACAAGCCTACTTTTAGACCAATAGTGGTGAGTCAGGGCAGTAAAACAGAAGCAATGGCTGTTTATGTAGACAAGTTTTACAGATTTTAGTAAATCAAAGTGATTCTTATGTTAAAGATTCCTTTGATTTTTAAAAAAAGTTTAGAAAGTATTAACACTGGAGGGTTTTATGATACTGGTAAAAGCAGATATAGCATCATTATACACCGTTATAATCAATGTAGAAAGTTTGGAGCGTGTGAATAAGGAAATGTGGGCATCACCGATTGTTTTTTAACTGTAAGTTTCATTAAAGTGTTTGAATTTTATGTCTTTTGATGCATTTTATTATTTTTTAATTGATATAATCCCCTACATAAATGTAACCATCAACTATTTCCCCAATGACCCCCCTCAGTAGTTTGTCCATGTATACACAAACACTTCACTGAAATCAAAATAAAGCAATTCCACCAACAACCCCTTAAGTAGTTTGTCCACGTATGCACAAGCACTTCACTGATATCAAAATGAAACATTTCCCCCGTGACCCTTTCAGTAGATTTTCCATGTACGCAGAAGCACTTCACTGACATCAAAATGAATCATTTCCCCCAACGACCCTTCAGTTGTTTTTCCACGTATGCAGAAGCACTTTACCGACATCAAAATGAAACACTTCCCTCAACGATCCCTTTGGTAGTTTTTCCATGTACACACAAGCGCACACACAGATACAGTCACACATGAATGTGCACACACACTTTAAGTACTTACCTTCTTCCCATATCCTGGCAGTATCACACATAGTGCCTACAAAAAAAAAAAACACTTTAAAATAAAAAAAAACTTTTTCTGAGCTTGTGCTTGCTCTTCCACGTTACTTCCTTCTTTGCTGAGCTAATAGGAAGGACTCCTTGTTGCATCATGCGGCAGTCCGGTGAAATGCTCATTCAGCGATACCTCTGTCGCTGCCAATCAAACTCAATTGATGACTGAGAAGCCTAATGCTGGACTGTTTTCAAAACAGTCCAGTAACTGTATGAAGCAGAATTTTTTGTTGTTGTTTAAAATCTTTTAGCATGAGTGGATTTCTGAGGACCTGGAACACAACAGAAAGTCAACTATTATTTTTAATTTAAAAATATTAGTGGACTTTCTGAGTTTACACGTTTCTTCTTCTTTTTTCTTCTCTCTTTTTAGCAGTGGAGGCTGCAGCCCCAGCAGCCAGTACCACCAGCAACCTCTGGAATTTGACGAGTAAATAAGAGAGTGATCACTATAAAAGACTGAGAGCAATTTGAGAGTTTAGTAGCCTAACAAGAGATGTTGCTATAGAACCTTTTAGTTATTCTTAATATAAATTACTTGGAGTATTCACTGTAAATGGGTCCTCTTCTTGAAGTGTTCACTTACACTATGCCCCCCCCCCGAGTTATTTTCCTAAGGTGCAACACTCTGTAGTTCCTTACATTAGACATCACCTATAATGGCCCACCTTCTCCATTGATGTATCAAAATTCTCATGTAAACTCAGACCCCATTAAACTGCATTGTCTCTGGTTCTGCACCACAATCAAACAGACTACTTTTGTTGTTGTGAAGGACAGCAATAACTGATAAGTAATAAACATCATCAGACAAAAGTCAGACCCCTGATGTACTCCATAAATGACTACTAAGCTTGATGACCCCCAATACCCCTACACAACACCACTGCCCTCTGTAACTTTTCTCTATCCAGGTCTCTGCACAAACAACAAGATTAAATCCAGCTTAATCCCTTTCAGGCTCCCTGCCAACTTTCTGTGCAACAGTGGGTTAAATCCAATACTAAAAAAAGGATATCACACTCACAGTGGAAAGCCTCTGTCCATGTTGGTAATGCCCCAGTCATAAACTATGAGTAAATTCAGTTGTAAATTTACAATTTTTACCTAGAACATCAGCTTTAAGAAAACACCCATTCTTTCCTATAAGATTCGCTGTATAGACCTAAAACAGAAGCAAAGATCACAAACCTCAAGGCTCCTTAATGAGAACTTTTTTATAGTTTCATATGTTTATAGGCAGTTAGAAACCACGGTGGTGCAGCGGTACCGTTGTCACGTCACAGCAAGAGGTTCTCCCATTCGATTCTCAGCTGGAGTGCCTTCTGTGTGGAGTCTGCATGTCCTCCCCATGGTCGAGTGGCATTCAAAAGACATGTCTGAATGGGCGTGCCTTCGTTGAAGGTTGGTCGTCGGGCTGGCACCTCGGCACCATAAAAATTGACTGCCAATCATTAGCGGCCCGGAGTTCCGCTGTGGCGACCCCTAACCGGGAAAAGCCGAAATAAAACAACAACAACAACATATGTTTATAGGCAGTAACTGGGAATGTTGTCGAGGAGACCATCAAGGAGCCTAGCCCAACTTCCTAACCGTCCCTAAGTACTGTACAGTTAAGTAGCTTTGCTCGGAGTTACACAACAGACAAACAGAGGCTGATGGAATCAACTTCTTTGCTATACGAATCAGCTCATTAAGAACTCATAGTCTTAATCCTATGTGTTAACTGCCAGACTCTTTCTGATCACGACACTACAACTTTCAGCTCATTAACAGCTCACAGCCTTAATCCTATGTGTTAACTGCCAGACTCTTTCTAATCACATGACACTACAACTTCCAGCTCATTAACAGCTCATAGCCTTAATCCTATGTGTTAACTGGCAGACTCTTTCTGATCACATGACACTACAACTTCCAACTAATGGACTAACACAACTAACTAATCCCATAAGCACTTATGGGACAGAATATCAGGTCCCTGTACCTCATCCCATTGTAACTGTTTAAATTACTTCCCAACATTCTCCCTTTGCAAAACCCCCATGTGTGAAATCTCCCAAACCCAGCTTTTATTTTTCACTGCAATTCTGGCTAAAGCTGCTTCCACTGCAGAAAACTTAAATGAAATATGCCTAAAATAACTATGCCTGTTTATTCATCCTTCCCCAATCAATTAATCCCAGCCCAGCAATCGATTTCTTTATATTGTACAAATGTTATTCTGACTAAAATGAGACTTTGTTGTGTTTGTAACGGCCTATCCATTTTCAACATCATATCACATTTTATTATTTTTATATGTTTTATGTGTTTGATATTACACCTGATGAAGCTATTGGTGAAAGCACTTGTGTTTGATTAAATCTACTGTTTTTGAACCTGGTGCCTTGCCTACGCTGGTTTTGTGCTGTTTTTATTCTGTTCTTTGGGAGCAAAGGTACCTGGAAATCAGTGGTGGTTGTGTTAGCAGTCATATCACATTTGTTCTTCATAAGGATCACATTTTTTTAAGACTTTAAACAGGTACACTGTCTATATACGTATATAGCAAACACATTATTCTGAATCCTTTCTCATTAGATTTGCACAGTAATAGGGGCCTTGTTTCAGTGGAAATTACTCAGATAATTAAATAAATTAAATAATTTACTGAATTTACTGCACTGTGTTGCCTTCAGTTAACAGTTAGGATTCTGCATATGTACTAGGTTTAGATGGTATTTACTATTAAATAAAAATGAACCACCAGGAGAGAAGACCTCAGTGCAGCCAAAATTTATTGAAGGTTAAGCTCTTTCATCTGTGTAAGACCAGACTTCATCAGAAGGTTCCGATGAAGTCTGGTCTTACGCAGATGAAAGCGCTTAACCTTCAATAAATTTTGGCTGCACTGAGGTCTTCTCTCCTGGTGGTTAATTTTTATTTGGTGTTCAAAGTCTTTTGGGGTATTTAATATTATACTAAATAAGGCAAGCGTTCTCGTTTTAGCAGTGAACTAATATTAAGTAACAATTATATTATTATCACCTCTACAAACTACTATGTATTAAGTTTTATTTATTTATTTATTTAATGCAGTTGTTTACCTGGAAAGTCAACTGGGACTTAAAGAACCCATTTTCAGTGCAGGCCCAGGGAGAAAAGCTCCAACAAGAACATAGATACCAAAAATATTAAACATTAGTGTCAGGAAGGGCATCCGGCGTAAAACCTCTGCCAAATGACTTATGCGGAGAACATTTCATATTTCCATACTGGATCAGTTGAGGCCTGGGTTAACAATGACCGCCACCAGTACTGTTAGCCAACAGGGTGCTGGCAGAAATTGGGCTACTGTTGGCCGAAGGAGAAGAGGAGGGGGAAGGCATGCCTGAAGGCAGGAAGAGAGGAGGAAGGTTAGGAGTGTAGTAGTGAGGGTAGGAACTTTGAATGTTGGCAGTATGACTGGTATAGGGAGAGAGCTAGCTGATATGATGGAGAGAAGGAAGGCTGATATACTGTGCGTGCAAGAGACCAAATGGAAGGGAAGTAAGGCCAGATGTACAGGAGGCAGGTTCAAATTGTTCTATCATGGTGTGGATGGCAGGAGAAATGGGGTATGGGTTATCCTAAAGGAACTGTATGTCAAGAGTGTTTTGGAGGTGAAGAGAGTGTCTGATAGAGTGATGTTTATGAAGCTTGAAATTGATGGTGTAATGATGAATGTTGTTAGTGCATATGCTCCACAAGTTGGGTGTGCGATGGATGAGAAAGAAAAATTTTGGAGTGAGTTGGATGACGTGGTGGTGAGTGTACCCAAGGTTGAGAGACTAGTGATTGGAGCGGACTTCAATGGGCATGTTGGTGAAGTGAACAGAGGGGATGAGGAAGTGATGGGTAGGTATGGTGTTAAGGAGAGGAATGCAGAAGGTCAGATGATTGTGGATTTTGCGAAAAGGATGGACATGGCTGTGGTGAATACATATTTTAAGAAGAGGGAGGAGCATAGGGTGACATACAAGAGTGGAGGAAGATGCACACAGGTGAATTATATCCTATGTAGGAGGGCCAGTCTGAAGGAGATTGGAGACTGTAAAGTGGTGACAGGGGAAAGTGTAGTTAAGCAGCATAGAATGGTGGTATGTAGGATGACGCTGGTGATCAAGAAGAGGAGGAGGAGTGTGAAAGCAGTGCCAATGATTAAATGGTGGAAGTTAAAAAAGGGTGATTGTGAGGTGGAGTTCAGGGAAGAGTTAAGACAGGCACTGGGTGGCAGTGAAGAGTTACCGAATAGCTGGGCAACTACAGCAGAAATATTAAGGAAGACTGCTAGAAAGGTGCTTGGTGTGACATCTGGACAGAGGAAGGAGGACAAGGAGACATTGTGGTGGAATGAGGAAGTACAGGAGAGTATACAGAGGAAGAGGCTGGCGAAGAAGAAGTGGGACTGTCAAAGAGATGAAGAAAGTAGACATGAGTATAAGGAGATGAGGCGCATGGCAAAGAGAGAGGTGGCGAAGGCTAAGGATAAGTTATATGGAGAGTTGTATGAGAGATTGGACACTAAAGAGGGAGAAAAGGACCTGTACCGATTGGCTAGACAGAGGGACAGAGCTGGGAAAGATGTGCAGCAGGTAAGGGTGATAAAGGATAGTGAGCGAAACGTACTCACAAGTTAGGAGAGTGTGTTAAGTAGATGGAAAGAGTACTTTGAAGGGCTGACGAATGAAGAGAATGAGAGAGAGAGAAGGTTGGATGATGTGGGGATAGTGAATCAGGAAGTGAAACAGATTAGCAAGGAGGAAGTAAGGACAGCTATGAAGAGGATGAAGAATGGAAAGGCTGTTGACCCAGATGACATACCAGTGGAAAGATGGAGGTGCTTAGGAAAAATGGCAGTGGAATTTTTAACTAGATTGTTTAATGACATTTTGGAAAGTCAGAGGATGCCTGAGGAGTGTAGAAAAAAGTGTTTTGGTACCTATCTTTAAGAATAAGGGTGATATGCAGAGCTGCAGTAACTGCAGAGGGATAAAATTGATCAGTCACAGATTGAAGTTATGGGAAAGAGTAGTGGAAGTTAGGTTAAAAAGGGAGGTGGTGATTAGTGATAAGCAGTATGATTTCATGCCAGGAAAGAGCACTACATATGCAATGTTTGCTCTGAGAGTGTTGTTGGAGAAATTCAGAGAAGGTCAGAAGGAGTTGCATTGTGTCTTTGTGGACTTAGAGAAAGCATATGACAGGGTGCCTACAGAGGAGTTGTGGTATTGTATGAGGAAGTTGGGAGTGGCAGAGAAGTATGTAAGAGTGGTACAGGATATGTACGAGGGTAGTGTGACATTGGTGAGGACTGCGGTGGGAGTGACAGATACATTTAAAGTGGAGGTGGGATTACATCAAGGATCAGCTCTGAGCCCTTTCTTATTTGCAGTGGTGATGGACAGGTTGACAGATGATATCAGACAGGAGGCCCCGTGGACTATGATGTTTGCAGATAACATTGTGATATGTAGTGAGAGTAGGGACCAGGTTGAAGAGAACCTGGAGTGGTGGAGATATGCTTTCGGGAGGAGAGGAATGAAGGTCAGCAGGGCTAAAACAGAATATATGTGTGTAAATGAGAGGGAGGGTAGAGGAATGGTGAGGATGCAGGGAGTAGAGTTGGTAAAGGTGGATGAGTTTAAGTACTTGGGATCAACAGTTCAGAGCAATGGTGAGTGTGGAAGAGAGGTGAAGAAGAGAGTACAGGCAGGGTGGAATGGGTGGAGAAGAGTGTCAGGAGTGGTTTGTGACAGACAGGTACCAGTAAGAGTGAAAAGGAAGGTCTACAAGAGGGTAGTGAAACCAGCTATGTTATATGGGTTGGAGACGGTGGCATTGACAAAAAGGTAGGAGTCAGAGCTGGATGTAGCAGAGTTAAAGATGTTAAAATTTGCAGTGAGTGTGACTAGGATGGACAGGATTAGGAATCAGTATATTAGAGGGTCAGCTCAGGTTGGACAGTTTGGAGACAAAGCAAGAGAGGCTAGATTGCGTTGGTTTGGACAAGTGCTGAGGAGGGATGCTGGGTATATTGGGAAAAGGATGCTAAGGATGGACCTGCCAGGTAAGAGGAAAAGATGAAGGCCTAAGATAAGCTTTGTGGATGTGGTGAGAGAGGACATGCAGGGGATTGGTGTGAAAGAGCATGATGCAGAGGACAGGAAGAAATGGAAACAGATGATCCGCTGTGGCGACCCCTAATGGGAACAGCCGAAAGAAGATGATGATGAATTGGTACAAAAGTAGATACAGTGTTACAGATAGTGATTACAGTAATATATACAGAATATATACATAAAGCAGAAATTTTGTTGGTTGCCAGATGAATTCAATCAGAGAGGTATAAACAGAGATACATTAATCAGCATCATTGTATTATATTATCAAAGGGCTAGCAGGACTAGGTGAAATCTAGGACTGATGTTCTAAAAATAGCTTCTTAGTAATGTGTTAGCCTTATCTACAACTAATTAATTAAAAAAAACTGAATACACTGCATACAGCAGATTAATTATAATTTAAATGCTGGAATATTTAAATACTATAAATTGCAACAACCATGACCAAAGCATAGTCCTGTTTAAGAGGGTCCTTTAGGAGCATGACTACAGATAGCATGCCTGCATTATGAAGCAGGAATAGTTCACACTAAGATACGCACATAAGATAGTCAAAGGAGAAACCGATTCAAGCCATAGTGTGTTAAAACAAGCATAATTCTCTGACGGCAAAGAGCCCAAACATTTTAATCTATACATATTATGGTCAGTGCTGAGTCCAAGCCAAAACAAATAGACAGTTCTGAAATTATGGGACAAAAACCACAGAACAACATAATAGTGTTTCAGCTACAGATGGGATTTGTTTTAGGTAAACACCGCTGTAAAATCCCTTTTCTACAAAATTCACATTCTACCTGGGCACCACACTGGGAGGTGATTGCAGGGTGCATTCGGCTGTGGCTGTCAGACAGTAAGATGAATTAGTTATTATAACATTTTTTTTAGAAAATGTGTATGTTTATGTTGGCAAGAACTCTGCAGAATTATGTCCTTTATGTTTCCCCAAGAGGTGCAAATCACATGGAAACCAACATTCATCATATAAAAAATGAGGTTTTGCTAGCTAATCTACCCTGAGAGTCCACGTTTCCCATGATGGCCTCAAGTCTCAACACTCCAGCTACTCTAGCCATTCTAATGTTACTAACACCAAACTGTCTCTAGTCCTGTCTTAGCCTGCCTTAGTAGACTTATGGCACAAAAAAAATGGAAAAAAGGAAAGAAAACAAAAAGAAAGAAAAAAACTCAACTAGAAATTATTTTATTTTATTTATTTAACATTTGTTAACCAGGAAAGTCCGACTTGGAACAAAGCCAATTTTCAGCAGCGGCCCGAGGAGAAATGCTCCAGATGCATGTCTTTGTAACTAACCTTAAATCCATTTTAAGGCAGATTACTGCTATTTTCTGTATGAAAACAAAAAAAAAACATTTTTCATTTTGTCCTTAAGTTTCTGACCAGAATTCATCAAAAGTAAGTAGCTATACCCCATCACTGCAGTCATGAATAATGGATCTGGCAGTGGGCAACTTTCAGGTCTGATGGTGCCGCAGTTTTTTAAAATGGGTCAAAGAAGTTTTCTTGTGATTGTGGTGGAGGAGAATCCATAGAAATGGAGTTTTCTTTCCAAAATTGAATGGTACAGACCTTCTTTATTATCTATACGACACATTTGTTATATCTTCCCAATGGTTATAGAAACAGGATAGCCTTCTTGCTAAGTGGAGGGGTGTGAGTTGGGTTGGGGTGGGGTGCGATCTGAGGGGGAGATGCTGGGAATAGTCATACCTGCTCCATGGGTGTAGCAGGATCCTTCGATCTCCCTGGTCTGGAACGTTTGATTGGTTTGCCACTTTCTTCGTAGTCTGGGCATTTTTCCCTTAGGTTGTCTTGTTTTTTCATGCTTAGGTGGAAAGGGCGATGACTTGGATGTGTAATTCTTTTTGTATATGGGAGTGGGAGTAAAATTCTTCAACAGATTTCTTCTGTTTCCCTGTCTTATTCACTTTATAACACTTACTCAACTGGGGGCTCTAAAGAAGAACTCCTTGCCCAGTGGGGCATCAAAGAGCTCAGCGTTTACTTGGTCTAAGAGAGGCTTAGTCCACTGCCAGGCATGTCCCCAAGTGACTGACCACGTGGTAGCCACAATGCATGAATCTTTGAAAGCATTATATCCACATTTGAGAAGGTGTCTGGATATCTGAAGGGTGATATTACATGTCACAGATATCCCTCTGGAGACTCTTGACCTGGATCCCCTATGCCTACGTTTTATTTTGTTCCTTCAGTAACTCAAGGTATTTAAGCTTGAAGAACTAGCAGTTCAGAGTTCTCATGGCTAGAGTGGTTGAAGTGTATGTTTTATTACCAAAAATGCTCAGCAGCCTGCTTTCTCTAAATTCTCTATCATTTGGTAGGGGGTTCTTGTATGCTCCCCCATTAGTTCCCTATGCTGGATTCACCACTTTCTTATAGAGGTGCTTACAGTCTCCATCACTTTGTAGAATCAGTCAGTCCTTCTAGGGGCAGGGGGAAGAGAGTCAGGGTGCAAAGATATGTCCTCGGACACATCACCCAAGGCTACGTGAACTGGAGGGACCAACAAAGTTCCAAGAGTGGGTGGGTTGAGCCTTAGAGAATTCCCTTGACTCCCAAATGAAGACTTCTTTCACCCTATGAAGTTTGCCTCCAATAGATAAATCCTCAGGAGGTGAAGCTGAGGAAAGGGTGTCATCTGAATAAGAGTCTTAGGAGAAGTAAAGGCTTCAGGTCATGGGTGGGTGGCGATGACAACTATCAGGTTCCTAGGAACATCTTTCCTTACCATAACCAAGGGGATACCATCCTCATCCTTGGTCACTAGAACTCAGCTTTTGAAGCCATGGCCTTCTCAGCTGCTTTGGATCCAACCAATGTCAGTTTGGTGTCTGACTGTGAGGTGTGAGCCTTAGTCATGGCAGTCTCCAGAGGAGTTGCGCCAAAAGACTTCTGCCAAGCAACATCAGACGAGAGGGCAGCAAAAGTGCTTCACCTGCATCAGCTAACTCAACTTTTTTCAAGGGCTTGGACAAAGAAATGTCATTGGTGTCTGTTCCCAACATCCTTTTCCTTTGGAGGCTTATCTTTACTCTTTTTGGGGACTAAGGCCTGGGAACTGGTGAATGCTAAAGTGTGTGAAGGGTCTTTTCTACCATAATCCATATGTAGCTGAAGGGTCTTGGCCCAGGTTTGATGGTATTTGAACTAAACATGGCACAAAACAGACATTTAGAAACATTGTGCTGTGGGCCTAGGCAAAAAAGACAGTATGAATGGAAATATTTGTGGGGAATCTGCTTCCCACAAGAAATGCAATCATTAACTTTCTTGTACATTAACAAGCATCACTCACAAAGGAAAGAGTAAAAATGACCCCAACTGGGTACTTATCTGAGGCTTTTTAATACTCTAGTAATTCAAGTGACCAATGGTCTGGCAATGTTAAGAATCACATTGTTGAATACTGGACTAGATGGCAAGGAAGAACTGAAGATGATGCCAGCTGATGCCCATTTTATAACCTTGACGAGTAGACATCAGTCTGTAGCAGATGTCCAAAGGCTGGCAGGTGGTGAAAGACTCTGGTATGCAGTCCAACCACAGGCTCCTGGGTGTTAGGAAGTCACAAGAATTACATTGACTAAGATGAACAGTAATACACTGTCTCAAAAATATGGTCAAGCAGAACAACCTTCGCTAATAACAACATGATAAGCAGG